>NC_137100.1:18635742-18935742 GCF_949357685.1 Gobio gobio
ACCTGAACAAATTCTGAATAACCATGCAATAATTGAACACCGATGAATTTTTGGTTATTGTGAGATGGAAAAAGAGAGTTGTTGGATAATCACAAGAACATCAAAATAACAACACATGATAAACTCCTGTCAGAAGTGCGAGTGGTAAAAACGGTCTCATTTCTCAGTGTCATATATTTAGTGAGCAAGTCTCATTTGATCGCCAGATTCTTCAATACCACTAGTGATATTGAAGTGGAATTTAAACATGGTCTGGATGAATTGAAGGAAGGGTATCAAAACCATCAATAGAACAGTATTTACCAGCCGTATGCATAATTAAAATATATCACATAATTAAACATGGAAATACACAATTGGATAATTGCCATTATAAAATTGTTTGTATCAGTTGTTTTAAAGGCAAATCATTATTGAATTCTTATGTTTCAATCAGATTACTTAGAGAATGAGATTTACAGAAAAAGAGATTTAAAATCTTTAGTTAAACTTTGGCACTCATCTTCTGCGCATTTGATGTACAGGCTAAGTCACACTCAATGATGCAGGTCTGACTGAGAATTGTTTACTTAATTTATAGAAATGCTTGCATCCCAGATCTAAGTCTTTAGATATATTTGTATTGTCATTAGTCATATGTTGGAAACTAGGGGCCCTTCCAGTTTTCAACAATGCTAAGGACTGGACATATTAAACATTTTGTCCATCAGTTTACTGATCAATTAATTGTCCATCAATTACTGTGTGACAAAGCCATGCACATGTTTTATGCATCTTGCAGTGTTTACATACAGGAAGTTGACATGGCTGTGGGCCGTAAAATTATTCAAACCAAATAAAAGGTAATTATGAAAATAAAATTGTTCAAACCAAATAAAAAGGGAATTATGAAAATAATTATTTTTGTCCTGTATGTATAAAGATTAATAGTGTATGATAAATTTGCATTATGTGTATGATTTTGGCCTGGATAGTACCATGATCTATGCCAGGAAAAATGTGTTGTGCGGTGATAGAATTAAGGATGTGTGTTGTGTATGGATGTGTATAGGAGATGGGTGGTGTCTATCCTACCATAATCTGTATTGTATAATTTTATTCCAGTTTTTATACTGGGAAGCCATGTAACTATGTGTGCTGTGAAGTGTGAATGGCTTCATGAAGTCTCTTCACTCCCATCTCCTAGATGTTAAGTTGTGTGTGTGTGTCCTGACTTCAGACCCAGTGGAATCTGGATCTGAAGGGTGGCAGCCATTCACCTGAAAGGAAAACAAGCACAGCGCGAAATACAGTTTAATCTTGAACCTTTACACAAATTTAATTAAGATAGATGAGGCTATCTTATTTTTTCTTTACTGGTCTTAGCAAGATAGTTGTTGTAGATGGCTTTAACCTGTTACGGTTTTATGCCATTAGGAGAAAATTTGTTGTAGTTTACAAAGACATGTATCATAATCATGATCATGTTTCTGTAAAGAAAAAGGTCAGATAAACTGATTTATAATGGTCAGATCTGCCTGTGTGTAAATGCAGTCGGACCAGTTGCACCTTAAGTTGCTGTTGCCGTTGTGTTTACACAATCTGTTGCATTGTGATTTTATCACACCCAGGTCCCCTGGGGCAATCTCTTTAAATGATGCTGTTTATACAAGCCAGATCTGTGTTTAGAGCAGGGGTGTCCAAACTCGGTCCTGGAGGGCCGCTGTCCTGCAGAGTTTAGCTCCAGCTTGCCTCAACACACCTGCTGGAAGTTTCTAGTATGCTTAGTAAGACCTTGATTAGCTGGTTCAGGTGTGTTTAATTGGGGTTGGAGCTAAACTCAGCAGGACAGTGGCCCTCCAGGAGCAGGATTGGACACCCCTGGTTTAGAGCATCGGGCCACCAGGTGTTTATGGTGTCATTTGAACTCTTGACCATTTGGATCTCTGTGATGTGTGACCCCTGTAGAGTGAATGCCTCAAGTTAACATAACACACAACTTTCATTACATTCCCAGTAAAATGACTTCCCCAATCAGGTCCCATGTAATCTGCTGCTCCCAGAGAGGAATTTGCTAACACTTGCGAGTTTCTTTGCAATGGAAAACTTGTACCTCCCCTTTCTCATTGGGTTGAGATCAATGAAATGTAAATTGTTAGGCCTTGCCTGAATTCAACCTATTCAAGTTACAACAATCAGGTTACTCATTTAATTGGGCATTGTAATTTTTCTCATTTAAATTCTTGCACAAATAGAAGGTACAGAAGTTCTTTCTCTTTAGGTTTTTTCCTCTTCAGTTTCTTCCTTCACAATTCTTTCCTTAACCATTTATATTCTCCTTCCCATCATTTCAACACTACTAGTGCTCTTGCTTCCCTACTTGCACATCCCATCTTTCTACATTCTAATCCTTCTCATACTTTCCCAACATTCTTTCCTCTTCTAAATAATGCTGAATTATCCTGAGATTAAAACCATTTCTGGCCATTATAATATAATTTACATTATAATCATAATATAAATCATATTATATTAAAATAGTATGAATTAAATAATAATTTTATTTGCTGGTCTCAAGAGGATCTCTGCTGAGTCATTTGTCCAGAATAATCTGTTATCATCTCACTGATCTTTAGATTGGCCCTGCAGCTGCTGCTGTGCTGGCCTGATCATTGTGTGCACCGCAACAAGACCAACTGGAGACCAGTTATAAACTTAGTTGCTGTGAACGTTCAATAAACTGCAAACACTGAGAGCACAGATCAAATCATTGCTCAATTCAAAGATTTTTGTGACTACACAATATAGAATTGGGCACAATTTTCTTGTTTTAGGCTGAGAAGTTATCAATTGCATTCTTTGGAGAATCTATTTGCATATGAAAAGGAAGGTTTGACAAAAACAGATCTGATGGAGAAAGACACAAATTCTCTCTGGTCTGTTCATTTTCTCAGTCTTTTCTGAGACATTAATAAACACACAAAAGTGCAGTGATTTCCAAGTCTGAAGTAAGACCCTAGTAAAACGCTATATTTTATAAGACATTTATAATTGTGACATCAGACCTGAACCAGTTTTGTCCACCTTCACATTTTACACACAAAGGATTCCAGTGAGATCTTTTCAATTATATTTTAGCTCATCTACTCACAAGATTTCATTCACAAGTTAACGTGACCATTTGTTCTTTTTCTTTGTCGCGTTGTTGCAGCAAAGCAAATTAACAAATGTAACTGGACATTTTCCTCAGAATTCAAGGTTTTAATTTACAGAGCTCTCTTGAGTACAGAAATAAAATTTCCTCTCTTGCTGCGTATGCAAACAAGGAGAATTTTAAAGCAAGGGATATCATTTCTACTCTACGCTGTTGCTTTCATGTCCCTGATAAGCAATATGGTTGTCAAATTTTCACGCCCCATCAGATTTATACAGTATTCAGTACTATACACTGCCAACATTTCTAAAAGGCAAATAAGAATGGACTTACCATAACAGCTGAAGAAAGAGAAGAAGATCAAACCTCTTGCTTGTGGCAATCCCGATATTTAGCTGAAAAGACACTCGCCACCGGGAGATCACGGAGGACAGGTCACCACTGTAAATTTCCATCCATTAGCCCAAAAACCGGATACTAATGACTTGGTCAAAAGAAATTCTGCGTGTAAGCCTTTTCAGCATTTTGGTGAAGTTCTCTTAATTTATTGATATCTCATTTTAAATCTGACTCCATTAATAATTTTATCTGACTCCAATTATATCTGACTCCATAAAGTGTGTTACATTTATAGTTTATCAGCTGATTTGAAGATTAGTTGCGATTTAATTTAGATCGTTGATTTTTCGTAGTATCACTTATTTTCAAATATTAATATCCTCCATGGGACCCGGAGTCTCAAATAGGCTAAGTGTCCGGATTTCGCTTGCTCTAACGGACACAGATTAGTCAGTTCTGATATTACAGAGGATTGCAGGGTGAACTATCTTACCTCTAAGTGAGTCACACATGTGCACTCATAATAAAACATGTAATTTTAGTGATAGTCACGGAAACTGCAACTTACATATAAACAAATGTATAACACACTTGCAATAATCATAGGCATGACTCTGTCTGGTCTAGTTTTTATCTAAACTCTATATAAACAAATGTATAACACATTTGCAATATCATATGGTCCGACTCTGTCTGGTCTAGTTCTTATCTAAATGCCATATAAACAAATATATAACACATTTGCAATAATCATAGGCATGACTCTGTCTGGTCTAGTTTTTACCTAATAATATGACGGGAATATTTCTTCCCTACACATACCCTTATATGAGGCTCACCACTCGTTGGCCTCTTTTTGGGACTCATAACTTTTTCTCTTATATGGGCTTCTGGCTCTCGTCCCAGGCCATAGTATGGGGCAAAGTTTTTAAGCAAGCACTGTGTTTTAAATTGGGTTCTCAAAGTGTAGCTACACAATACAGGAGTACTCCCGAAAGGGAAAGACTCGGTTACTAACGTAACCTCGGTTCTCTGAGAGAAGGGAATGAGTATTGTGTAGCCTGCCTTGCTATTGTGCTTAGATCAGGGGATCGCTTCAGTCGATTTAACCTGAAATCCTATGCCGTACATGGGCTTTTATAGCCGTAGGCCATGCCCATTCTGGCGGGAGTTGACGTGTCAGGGCGGGAAGCAACCCGATTGGTTTGCACACCTCAGCCGCCTCGCCATAGGTTCATACAGTTGCCGCAGCACAGCCAATCAGCACTCTAGTATGCTCTGCTTGGGACTGCTGTGCAGCTGCACTGCGTTGAGAGGCGGTATTAACATTAAGTGACATGACATCTGAAACACAGAAGCCAATGGCACATGTCACTATGCGTATTGGCACATCCGGTGGCACATCCGGTCTTCATTGGCATGTGCCAGTGGATAGTGGCATGTGTCACTGACATTATCGCAACACACGCTGACACTGACATGACACCTGAATGACACAGAGTCGCGGAACATGTCGCTGTGTGTCGTGACACCCAGTAGTGACAGACAGATTAATCAAACACATATACTGACGTAATTGTGACACAAAATCATAAATAATTAGCATAATTTTGTGATATTTTAAGTATTAACTAAACGCATTAAAGTCAGTAATATTTTTTCAAACGTGTTATTTTTCATGTCTGTTTTTGATTGGCATGTGCCACTGAATGTTTTGTAATACGTCACAAACTGCCCATTCTAGGAAAGACACTAAATAAATCTATCATGTGTCACTACGAATAACGCATTAACAGTCGCGTCAGTTACTGTAAACCTTTATTTTTGCGTGATGCTGCACGGACACAAGCCAGTAGGTGTCAGTAAAAGTGTGTACTGGCCAGCGCAAGATTCTCATCTGTGGCTTTAATATTTCAAGATAAGCTAATCCAAAGAGTGTCAAAAAATCAATTATTAAAAATCATTTGTTAGGCTACGTATCTGAAAAGGATTACATACCAAGCTACTTGCAATATTCTTTATTTATACAAGCAAAAAAGTGCAGAGTGGATCAGGTGAGCAGTCAGAGTGATGAATGGCAGGGTAATGCAGATAACTGGTGGATATTACTCAATGTCTTTTCGTAGGAGAACCAGGAGGACGGGACACCGGAACCAGGGAGACGATGGAGACAGGAGACGAAGACTAGGAGACACACTGGAGATGAGGAAGCAGGTAGGTAGCATGGGAGAGTCCTTGAGGTAAGCAAACTGTATAGTGTTGTGCAAATGAGACCGAACAATGGTAGTGTGAGAGTGTGGGGCTTAAGTGCAGGCAGTGAGGAGGTGATGATGAGCTGCAGGTGTGAGGTGATTAGTATTCGGGAGACGCTGTGCGTGGTGCTTGGAAGTGGGTGGAACTTGGCGTGCTTGTAACATTACCCCCCCTCCAGTTCTGGTGGCCGTGGCAGAAGGTACGGAGGAAGCGGCCGATCTCCTGGATCTTCCTCTCCGTCTCCCCCTTCGACTGGGGGTGGTATCCGGACGAGAGACTTACGGTCACACCTAGGAGCTGATGGAACGCCTTCCAGACTCTAGAGATGAACTGGGGACCCCGATCTGAGACGATGTCTTCAGGAATGCCGAAATATCGGAAGACGTGGTTGAACATGAGTTCCGCGGTCTCTATGGCGGTGGGCAACCCTCTCAAGGGGATCAAATGGCAGGACTTTGAGAAGGATTGTCAACGTGACAATCAAAGATTAAATTTGACAACGTGATTTAACAAAGGATTTATTCATGTTGTGAATTTCCACATTTTATTATACCATTTTTAAATTGGATGTTAAAGTTTTATATGGGACAATTACAAAACACACTGATTCTTTTAACGATCCAATTGGCGCAAAACCCTTTTGGAGGTGCAAGTAAGAGAAGAAAGCTTTCTAGAGTCCAAATATAGCTGCATACTCACTTCATCATGAAATGCTGAAGTGAGTATGCAGTTATATTTTGCCTCTAACATAGCCTACACACGAGCAATGCTATCTGCCCATTTCACAGCGCGATTCCTCGACTGCCACAAATACTGCCATAACAAAATACAGATTTGTACCTGTTATTTTAATTGGCCTTTAGTTTGAATTTAGCTTTATTGTATGGTTAAAAAAAGGGTTACCTTGCCAAAGCATTGACCGAGCTCATTGATCTAATGGTGTTGTTGAGCGCTCCAAACGCGAACTTTTTTGACAGTACTCTGATCTGATGGCATATAGGAATC
This sequence comes from Gobio gobio, assembly GCF_949357685.1. Classification (NCBI taxonomy): domain Eukaryota; kingdom Metazoa; phylum Chordata; class Actinopteri; order Cypriniformes; family Gobionidae; genus Gobio; species Gobio gobio. Next base: position 18,642,473 of record NC_137100.1, read on the forward strand.
GTCAGCGTGACAGTTCTCTGATCCAATAGTGTGGGGGAACTAGTGGGGGCGGCAATAACATTTTAGGGTGGCCGTGACATCTAGTGCCAGATATGTGCTTATTGGCACGCCCCTACTGATGGCGCCCTAGGCGATCGCCTAGTTTGCCTATGCCTAAAAACGGCCCTGGGCGGAGGGATAGCATGCATAGCGGCTGGCCCTGGTGTTCTTCCACACACGACTGCATACGAGTGGCGAAGCAGATGGAGAGTTGAATGAACCGTTCAAGTCCGATGGTGTCCTCGTATGCAGCGAGATGCAACCGCACCCGAGGATCCAACCCTTGACGGTAAGTGGTCAGTAGCGACTGTTCGTTCCATCCGCTGGAGACGGCAAGGGTGCGAAAACTGCAGGCCATACTCATTAACAGACTTAGTACCTTGTTTTAGATGATAGAGTTGCTCACCAACTGCTGAATCCCACAAGGGTCTTCCGAAGACCTCCTTAAAGTGGCCGATGAAGCTGGAGAGAGAGTGGTTAAGCGGATTATTCTGTGACCATAATGGTTTTGCCCACCGAAAGGCTTTGTCAGACAGTTGGGAGATTACGAAGGCTACTTTGGATCGCTCTGTAGGGTACAGGTGCGGTTGCATCTCCAGGACCAGCGAGCATTGGAGAAGGAATCTGTTGCAGTCCTCCGCCAAGCCAGAGAAGGGCGCCGGTTAGGCCATGGGACTGGCATTCACCGGTGGTAAAGTAATGCCCGTCCGACACAGACGGTGTCCGTGTCGGAAGTGCTCACTGGTGCTGGTCAAGGTTATTATAGTTTTGCATTTTTAAAATAGTTTTTATTTTATTATCGTTGTAGCAACAATGAGTTTTGGGGAATAATTAATTCAAATGGTATGAATATTCATGAGTCTATGAATATTATTTGCTTGTTGTACAGACAAAATTTACGTATAACGGAACCTTTAATCATTTAAAAGTAACCTTTATCCAAATTGATTTCTTCATCAATTATCAATCTTACAAACCTTAAAGGGGGGGTGAAATGCTGTTTCATGCATACTGATCTTTTGGCACTGTTAAAGACTTGGATTCCCATGCTAAACATGGACACCGTTTCATAAGCTAAGGTGGACGTTTGATGGGAGTATTTCTTTGCCAAAATTAGTACTTCCTGTTAGTCATAAGTTTCGGAAAGTTTTTTTCGATCATGGGTCCGCTTGACGTCAACAGGGCAGAATTTCCTTGTATGGGCCGTACGGACAATTCTACCGGAAGAGCGCGCGCGAGAGAGAGAGAGAGAGAGCGTGAAAGCAATAGGCTACGCCCATCAAAGCGCTGGCTCGTACAGATGGAATTTGCTTTTCCGGATCAACAACTGAGTTGCGCAAATATTTATGTCTGTTCCCTGCATTTCGGTGCCGATTGTTTTATAAACAAGGCCCAGTTCGACGCCGGATTTTCAGATCGCCTAATACTGAAGGATGGAGCGGTCCCAACGATAAAGGTCCCAACGTTGGAACCGCAGGTTTGACTGCTTCAAATGTCTGTTTTTGCCTATGCCCTTAAGTAGCCCAAACATGACCACGTATTGATCAATGGAGCATGCGATGTATAGTGTGTGTACATTTGTTTAGCTGGCCACTATATGTGTATGTTTGTGTATTGTAAAAGCACTCCAAACAACAATACACAAAGAATGGGGAAATATGTTGAACTAAATAAGCGCGGTTCTTCATTCAAATGCGCTACTATTCCATGTCTTTCTATGTAAACACTAGCCTGACGCGCAAAACCAGTCCGCTTACTACAAATCATGTCTTCACAAACCACGCGTAAACACACACACACATACACACACACACACACACACACACACACACACACACACACACACACACACACACACACACACACATTGTAACACTCGCGCTTGACATGGTGTTCTAAATAACACAAGCCGCTAAACATATTATATAGTTAGTGTAACTTATACCACATAGTCGACGTCCTGCTCTAGTCGTTTTTGCTGCTGCTCCTGTTCAACTTCAGCCTCTGGCTCTGATTCCGGATCATAGATGTATGGCTGTATCTGATTAAAAGCCATTTTTTATGTTGAATAAAGTTTTTCCCCGCTTTTAGGGATGATGCAGCTTTCAGACCCACTCAACACAGTAACAGCGGCGCGCGCTCGACATTCTTTAGCTCCGCCCACACGATACGCCCCCAGCCGCACAGCTTTTTCCGGAAAGACTCGGAACAGCGCATCTTTCTTTTATAATTATAATAAAAATAAAGACTTTTCGGAGATATGCAGGATGCAGTGCTACTCTATAGGTACTCAAGATTGACATGAGACTGACTGAAACTGAGTGTCCCCCCCCCCCCCCCCCCCCCCCCCTTTAAGAAACATTGATCTGTTTGATCAGGACAAATAATATCTCTTATGTTTGTACCATTTGTATCACTGAAGGAGTAATACAAGAAAATCAAGCTTAAATGGGTAGCTAAAATCTTACGTCTCATTGACTTTGGATTTGTGAGCAAAACAATACGGATTCAATTAAATGCAATCATTGGGTTTTAATAAAACAACTACAGTTTACAAAGCTACGATTCATACGGGGGAAATATGCATATATATGTAGGAGAAAACAAACAATATGGTACAAACAAGGAAACATGAAACTTAACGAATAATAAAAAGGGAAGAAGAATTAACAAGAGAGAGAGAGAGAGAGAGAGAGAGAGAGAGAGAGAGAGAGAGAGAGAGAGAGAGATAGAGAGAGAGAGAGAGAGACAGCTTCACAGTCTTTTCGCAAGAGCCCACAAGAAATTCATATAAATTCATAATTCAGACAACCTTTTCCAAGCAGTTTGATTGTGAAATAGAATACTTGCATTACTACGGCTTCTCGTGTAAATGTCTGAGTTCGAATCGTCTGGGAAGTTCGCTAAGGATTTGCGAGTCCCAGGTGAGTTTCTTTGAAGTTTAGGAAAGTCGCTCCAGAAGTCTGCCGGTTTCTCTCTCCGTGGAGGCCTTCTCTCAGGGTTGGGAAGACCAGGGTTGGTCTTCCCCTCCATGGCGAAATGCCAAGAGGTCCGTTCCTTGTGGTGGCGAGAATGCAAAGAGCTGACGGTCGGTTCCAGTTTTTATAGAGGGGAAGGCCGACACCCAAAGAGTTCAACTCTCCAATCTCTTGCGGCTACATGATGCGGTTCGGATCTAATCAGCGTCACACACAGGCCCTTTGTTCAAGTATGATTTGATTAGACAAGTCACTAGGACTGTGAGGTGTTCAGACTTTGGTCTATCCTGCCACATGACTGATTGAATCATTACTGTTACATCGTTTTGAATTTTGCTACAAATTTCAGTTTAGTTTTAGTTAGTTTTATAAATTGTTTTGCTAGTTTTAGTTTAGTTTTTATTTTGTGAACACATTTCTATTTAGTTTTTATATATTTCGTTTCAGTTTTAGTAATTATAGTTTAGCTAGTTACCAGAACGCAGTGTAGAGACCAAATCAAAATTTTCAGCAATAATCAATAATTTCAGCAAAGTTTATTGTTTGCACAGATTAGAGTTTCCTCTTATGCAGACATCTTAATAATAATAAAATAATAATAAAAAAATAAAATAATGGAATACAGATTGTTTTATTTAATGCCATGTCAGCATCTAAGGCTATATTCATGGCAAAAATTTAATTACAAAAATACAAATATCATATAAATACAATAAAACCAAGCAAACAAACACAACAAGTCATATTATACAAGATTTTTAAAATTAATTTATGATTTAAAAAATCCAAAACCTTTTGATGCATAACCTTACTAAATAAGTCCTTAACTGAAATAACTTTATAAAAGAGAATTCTTGTTTTAACCCAGGACAGTCCAACAAAAGAGGGGACTCTTACAAAACATGCATAACGTTGGATCTTCACCTTTAAAGGTAGGGTAGGTAAGATTTGGTTAAAAAACTTTTTTTCCAAATTTGTTTAAACTTTCTTTATTTATCAATACATAATTAAAATGTAAGTACTCTGAAAAAGAAAGTATAAAAATTGAGTGTCTGTAGACCTCTCACGACTGTTTTAAAGGGGTGGTAAACCACGATTTCACTATTCTAACTTTAGCTAACGTGTAATGTTGCTGCTTGAGCATAAACAACATCTGCAAAGTTACAACGTTCAAAGTTTAAAGCAAAGGGAGATATTTGCTTTTAAAGAAATCAGTTTCTAAGGACTACAGCAAACGGCCGCTAGGGACTACTACACATTCACCCAGGTTTTGCTGACATCACCAGGCCCAATATTTACATAAACCCCTCCTCCGGGGAATATGAAATAAGGGGGGGTGAGGCCATTTTGTATCGCGGCGCTGTTGTGGTATAGTAGGCTGGAGTGTTGTTGCCGCGATGCCGAGGAAACGCTGTTATTTTCATCCGGATTGCAGGTCTGGGGTACTTGCTCTGTTCAGCCTTCATAGGGACGGGGGTGCGTTGCAGAGCGTTTAAAATAAAACATGTTATATGCACGTGTGTTTGAGTCAGCGGGGAATCAGGCACGCGCAGGGCTCCCTGCAGCACATCCACGGAGGAGAACATCCACCGTCTTCGCGATTTCAATGCCAGATTTGCACAACGTCAGCTGCGTGAAAAAAACACTGCCGGTGCGTGGATGCACGACGCGCGCGCTGCACATTTCACGGAGGACAACACAAACTTCCACAAACTTCGCGAGTTCAATACAGGATATGCACAACGGCTTGTCCTGAAAGCTGGATTTACAAACAGAAGCTGTTCATGGGCCACAACCTGTAAGTCTGATTTATTTTTCATCGATGTGTTTTCCTGTAATAGGTTGTAGCAAGGAAGTAAACAGATGACAACGCTGTTCTGCAAACCAGTCTGTTAAATGCTCATTCATACTTAACTTTATCCGACGAACACCTATCGTTACAAACACTAACGTTAAAATCTCAACAGCGAACCTGGCATTAGTGTAAATGATTCTTTGATTAGAGCTTTTATGTATTGTTTATCTACACGCATGCTAAACATGGTTCTGTGTGTGATTTGGCTAACTTACTAGTTTAAGCCAGTGCTTAGTGTTTGTTTTGGGTTAGTTCTTGTGACAGATATTTGGCTATAATCGTTCTAAAAATACAAAAGTTAAAGTGCCATTCAGTAGCGATCATTATAGATCCGCAGTCTTTACTCTCGAGGACTGAACAGGTTCTGCTCGATCATCTTCACTCAAATGTTCTGGGTCTGATTCGGGCTCAGATTGGTATGGTTTTATTGACGCCGTTGTTTCTAACACTGACCAAAGCACAGCCTCCGATAAAGGTAAGGGGCGTGACGTTTCCGACATACGTGCACTAGGCGGTTAGCGAATCACAACACACTGGGCCAGCTAACCAATCTGAGCCCATCGCGTATTTATGAGGGACTGGCTTCATACAACCCGGAAAGCATCAGACCGTTTTACAAGGAGGGACAGAGCAGTGTAGAATAAAGGTCAAATATATGAAAAATAAGGCAATTTTTTTTTTAAACGAAGCATGAACACATGTTACAGTGCACCCCACAAACACAGTCAAGCCTTCAAAAGAATGTGTTTTACCACCCCTTTAAAGACAGCTCATTATTTCCATTCACTCCATCTTCTCCCTTCTGGGCTCTTTCCAAAGCCACGCCCCCAAAACACATGAACGCGCCTCGCCCACCGCTCAGCTGAAAGACGCATTATTTACCTGAGGCGAGCGGAGAAGAAGTGCATGTAGTGACATCATGTCAGAATCACATGTAATAAAAAATCTAACTTTATCATTATGAATATAAACAAATAAGATGTCTTTTAGTACTCACTATCAAGCTAGAATAACGATACTGGTAAAGTTTAAAATACTCACACAACACAGTGTCTACGACACACACAGATACAAGATAAAAACATCAGTAAACATTGGTAGAGTATATAAAAACAAACCAAGGGCCGAAATAAACGTACAGGTAAAGTTCCCGGTGAACATGGTAAAAGAGTTTAGACAGAGGGTAGTAGCTAAAGCTAACTTAGTTCTAAATAAAAGTTCCTGGATGCGGTGTACTAGCTTTTACACATGCATTTTGTTATTTAAAGTTACATTTTGCGAAATTCAACACGACAGTGATCAACTTGAGCTAAGCATATTGAGTATTTATCATCTCTACTAATGGTTCGCTAAGTGTATAACATTGTAACTTTATGCTAAGTAATGTTATGTTAACTATATTAGGCAGCTACGTGTGCTAGTGAGACATGCTTCATGAAAACATAAACCAAAAAAATGTATAATCAAAATGAAAATGTCCAGCAGAAATACAGCCTCTTGAACTCCTCAAATCAAACGGGTGCACCAGGGTTGCCAGGTTTTCACAACAAAATCCACCCAATTGCTACTCAAAACTAGCCCAAAACAAGCCCCATCGTGTTTCTCCGCATTTGGGGGGTAAAATATGTGTCTTTTTGGTAGGGCTGCCTGCTAATATTCGCAAATCCCGGAGGTAAATAACCTGCGTGAAGTTGGCCCCCCACCCAACGCAAAACTTCGGCAAAATAGTCTCAATCGTTTGTGCTCCGTTTGTGCTGGTTTGTGCCATGAAAATTTTTGTTTGTGCTGCTTTGGTTTTTAAGATATTAAAAAAAAACATTTTTAGGTCATTCTGAGGTCACTCAGCCCCCCACATTCTCCAAATTCACCTCAAATAGCCTCGTTTGTTTGTGCTTTGTTTGTGCTGGTTTGTGCCGGTAAAAGCTTTGTTTGTGCTGCTTTCGTTTTTTAGATATTGGACTTTGAATTGTAGACGATGACGTCACCAGCCCCCCGACCTGCTCCAAATTCACCCAAAATAGTCTCAATCGTTTGTGCTTCGTTTGTGCTGGTTTGTGCTGGTAAAAGTGTTGTTTGTGCTGCTTCCGTTTTTAAAATATTATTCATTGAATTATAGCCGATGACGTCACCAGCCCCCCGATCTGCTCCAAATTCACCTCAAATAGTCTCAATCGTTTGTGCTTCGTTCGCAGGCCTGGATTGGCTCATCGGGAGCACCGGGAAAATTCCCGGTGGGCCGGTCTATTTTTTTGGCCGCGTGGGCCGTTGTTGTCATGGCACTGGGTTGAAATATGGATGCTGTCCCTAAGCTGCCTGCACTCACAGCAGCCCAACTTTTTTTATTTATTATTTTACCACAGTCCAACTCTTTTTATTTATTATTTTACAGCAGCCCCACTCTTTTTTATTTATTATTTTACCGCAGCCCCACTCTTTTTTATTTAATATTTTCTCGCAGAGTGCAGCCCGCAGGTTAATGATGACGTGATTATCTTTTGACTCCCTGGCCCCGCCCCCGACACAGCACCTTGCAAGTTGCTCAAAATAAATAAAAGTCAGATAAAAATGGATAATGAAGCGCAAATGCGGCGCTGAAAAGGCCAGAATAGAAAAGAAGAAAGCTTTGGAAACTGACGTGGCCAAATGTTCTAAGCTGAGCAGCAAATTTTTCCTCAAAAAAACAAATGAAGACGACGAGGCCGGTAAGTAAGCTAACGTTAAGGTAGTTAGGAGCAGTGCAATTTGCTAGCGACCGTGCAAAACAACGTTGTCTGCAAACCACGTTCATGTATCAAACTTTTTCTTGTAGCTCTTCAGCAGCAGCCGCCTCTAGTCCGGTTTGCTGCTAACAGTGAAGAGCAAGGCCCAGTAACGTTACCAAGCTCCAGTCATGAGCCCAACACACCAGAATGGGCAGGTAGGATTGTCATTCAGAAGAACTAATAGTAATGAAGAGCCCTGCTCAATGAAAAATGCCCTGAGATAATTAATGATACCTGATGATTCAGCAATACGTTAATGAAACTGACTTTACTTGATTTGAAAGCTTTGTAAAAAGGGGATATTTGTGGTGAGAAATAAATGTAACAAATTTCATTTAGTGTCAGAAAGAGAGCCAGGACCCAGTTGTGAAGAGACTTATGCTCTCACTGAAAGACACAGGTAAGCTGCTATTGTACCATAGTGTGTGAATAAGCAAACATTATCACTGAAAAAAATATTTTCTTACTTTTTATCTTACTTGTTTCCTGTTCAAATATATAAATATTCTTAATTCAAGATACATTTACTAGACAAGTGAAATGGCATAAGAAATTATGTCTTGTTTTCGGAGGGAAAAAACACTTCTTTTTTTTTGTTGTTGCTTAAAACAAGCTAAATCTAAAACTATTATTTTTCTTACACCATTGGTAGATAATATTGATTGTTTTAAGCAAAAAAATCACTTAATTTTGAGGTGTTTTTCATACTTGTTTAGTAAATGCATGATGTAATAATTTTTTATATATATTTGGACTGGAAACTGTCAGAATAAGTCTCGGAGTCAGATGCAAGTTCTCAATGTTTATTATAGAGGAATAAAGAGAGCGTCAGATGAATAACAAAGTCACAGTCCACGACACAGAGACCACCCGCGGCGTCCCACGAAGTAATCCACTCTGGTCGGTGACCGGAAAGAAATCCTCACACGGCGAGAGACTGACGATAACCTCAGAACACTGGACGGAAGGCAAAACAACGTCCGACAGAAAAAGGTAGCTCACAGGAACCTGGATGATACTGGATCTCGCCTGAAAACAAAGCGCACCAGTAATACCAGAAAACAGAGCAAAGTTCACTCGAGGTCAAGTTCACAATATCCACAGGCGGGTAAACTCTGGGCTAAGACGAGCCTCCAGATGCCAGCGACCGAACCTGAAGAAACAGAAAGAGCTACCGACTGGACTCGGACAGCGAGACTGAAACCAACCAAGACAATGAGCACGCGACGAGAGACAGGACAGAGTGCTATTAAAAGAGAACAGCTGATGAGACACGACAGGTGAACAATTACTGAAACGAGTGGGAGGAGCCAGTGAACCAGTGAGGAACCACCACCAACAGGTAAGACATACATACACACAAGATCACCCAGGAGTCCTGACAGTATCCCCCCCCCCCATGACCGGCACCGGACGGGCATGGAGGAGACTCACCCTGTCGCCGACGGAGATCCTCGATCAGACCAGGGTCCAGTATATCCCGGGCCGGAACCCAAGACCTCTCCTCCGGACCGTAACCCTCCCAGTCCACTAAATACTGAAAACCTCTGCCCCTGCGACGAGAATCTAGTAATCTCCTAACAGTATAGGCAGGAGCACCATCCACTAGACGAGGGGTGGGGGGTTTAGGGGCAGAGACAGGGGGATTGTTCCGGGCAAAAATCACAGGTTTAACCCTGGATACATGAAAAACTGGGTGAACCCGACCAAGAATAGGAGGTAACTTAAGCTTGACCGCTACCGGATTAATGACCTTAGATATACTGTATGGCCCAATGAAACGAGGAGCCAGCTTACGAGAAGGCTCACGGAGAGGCAGATCCTTGGTGGAAAGCCATACCTTTTGTCCACACACATAACGGGGTGGAGGTCGCCGGTGACGATCAGCCGCAGCTTTGGTTCGTCTGGAGTTTTGCAACAAGAGTGATTTAGCTTTCTTCCAAGTGCGTCTGCACCTGCGCACGAAAGCTAAAGCAGACGGAACCGCTGCGTCGGGCTCCTGTGATGGGAAAAGAGGAGGTTGATAACCGACAGATAATTCAAACGGAGACAAATTAGTGGATGCGACGGGAAGAGAATTATGAGAATACTCGACCCAAGGAAGCTGTTGGCACCAAGAATTCGGATATTTAGACGACAGACAGCGAAGCGTTCGACCGAGATCCTGATTAACCCGTTCGCATTGCCCATTGGTCTGCGGATGATAACCAGAAGACAGGCTGGCAGTAGCGCCGATCTGTCTACAAAACTCCTGCCAAAAACGAGAGATGAACTGAGGACCCCTATCTGAAACTACATCAGTCGGAATACCGTGTAACCGAAAGACGTGATTAATCAAAACCTGAGCCATCTCCTTGGCAGAAGGAAGTTTAGGCAGGGGAATAAAATGAACCGCTTTGGAAAAACGATCCACCACAGTCAATACGACAGTGTTACCATTCGACGCCGGTAAGCCGGTGACAAAATCAAGGGCTATATGAGACCAGGGGCGGGAGGGGACGGGCAAAGATTTAAGCAGACCAGCGGGAGGTTGATTAGATGCTTTATTACAAGCACAGACTGAACAGGCTAATACGAACTGTCTGACGTCCGAAGTCATAGAAGACCACCAAAAACGTTGACGGATGGCAGCCAACGTTCTCCGAATTCCTGGATGGCCGACAAACTTGGATTCGTGACCCCACCGGATGACATCGGAACGTAGGCGCTCAGGAACCCATAGACAACCCGCCGGACACCCCTCCGGAACTTCCCCCTCTCGGCCGGCCTCTCTCACCCGCTGCTCGATTCCCCACACGAGGGCACCGACCACCCTCCCCTCCGGGAGAATGGTCTCGGTCCGCTCCGAACCGGAACCCTCGAACAGACGGGAGAGAGCGTCAGGTTTAGTGTTTTTAGACCCCGGCCGGTACGAGAGGGTGAAGTTAAACCGCTCGAAGAAAAGTGCCCAGCGAGCCTGTCTAGATGTTAATCTTCTGGCTGAACGGATATATTCCAAATTCTTATGATCCGTCCAGACCAGAAAGGGTTCCGAGGTTCCCTCCAACCAGTGACGCCACTCACCCAGAGCGAGTCTAACCGCCAGCAGCTCCCGATTACCTATGTCGTAATTTCGCTCCGCTGGGTTTAACCGATGAGAGAAAAAAGCACACGGATGCACTTTCCCGTCAACAGAGGATCGCTGAGATAAAACGGCGCCTACCCCGACATCAGATGCATCCACCTCCACTATAAATTGTTTCGCCGCATCTGGAATAGAAAGAACAGGTGCAGAGATGAAACGGGACTTTAACTCATCAAAGGCCTCCTGAGCTTCAGTATTCCAACGGAAACACACTTTAGAGGAAGTAAGAGCGGTAAGAGGTTTAGCGATCTGACCAAAGTTTCTGATGAAACGCCGATAAAAGTTGGCGAAACCCAGAAATCGCTGAAGCTCTTTACGAGTGTCGGGCACTGGCCATTCGGCGACCGCTTTAACTTTAGCGGGATCGGGACGAATCTCTCCCTCGGCTATTACGAAACCCAGAAACGAAACCGACTCCTGGTGGAACTCACACTTCTCCGCCTTAACAAAGAGCTGATTCTCTAACAACCGTTGTAAAACCTGGCGAACATGCTGGGTGTGTATCTGCATAGAGGGAGAAAAGATGAGAATGTCATCGAGATACACAAAGACAAATTTGTTAATCATGTCACCCAGCACTTCATTGACCATGGTTTGGAAGACAGCCGGTGCGTTACAAAGACCGAACGGAAGAACGCAGTATTCCCAGTGCCCTGATGGTGTATTAAAGGCTGCCTTCCACTCATCGCCCTCTTTGATACGTACCAAGTGATAAGCGTTGCGCAGATCTAACTTGGTAAACACGTGCGCTCCCTGTAATAACTCGAACGCTGATGACATTAAAGGCAAGGGGTACTTATTCTTAACAGTAATGTCATTCAGCCCTCTGTAATCAATGCACGGACGAAGAGACCCGTCTTTTTTCTTGACAAAGAAAAATCCAGCGCCAGCTGGAGACGAGGAGCGGCGAATGAGACCGGCATTAAGAAATTCGTTAATGTACTTATCCATAGCCTCTCTCTCTGGTTTAGATAGGGAAAATATGCGACCCTTAGGCGGAGAAGTGTCTGAGAGAAGTTTGATTTCACAATCATACGACCGGTGAGGAGGTAGGGAAGTGGCCCGAGCTCTACTGAACACCCGACGCAGATCAGAGTACTCCGCCGGAACTCCCGAGAGATCAACATCCGGAACCTGAAAAGTAGAACACACAACAGGAGAAGGAGCAGGACCGAGACAAGAAACATGACACGAAGACTTCCAAGATAACACAACACCGTTCTGCCAATCAACGTGAGGATTATGTTTGGTCAACCAATCATGCCCTAAAATGACGGGTGATTGAGAATGTTCTAATAAAAAGAATTCAATCTCCTCACGATGATTGCCAGAAACAAACAGACTCACAGGGGGGGTGCGATGGGTGATAACAGCCATATGCTGTCCCTTTAAAGTCCAGGCGGAGAGAGAAGAAGACAGAGGAATAAAAGGAATATTCCATGATTTGGCCACACCGGCATCCAGAAAACTTGCCTCCGCACCAGAATCCAGCAACGCCTGTGAATGATAAGACTGTTTATAGTTTATGATTACTGGAAGTGTGGTACAGCTTACGGGAGACTTTAATGATGACACGCCCACCGAAACTCCCGAAGTCATCGGCGGGCAGACTCTTTTACCGGACACACAGCAGCGATATGTCCCGCCTTACCGCAATATAAGCACAAACCACAGGACAGACGACGATGTCTTTCAGTGGCAGTAAGACGGAGCTTGCCCAGTTGCATGGGTTCCTCCATTTGGAGAGAAGATGCAGGGAATTCCACCGGTTCAGAGACGGCGAGATGACGAAACGACCGGCGGATGTCACGTTGACGGTGGCGTGTCTCGATCCTCAACGCCAGATCGATCGCCGTCTCTAGAGATGTCGGCGGATCCCGTGCAGCGATCTCATCCTGGATAGCAGGGTTGAGACCCTCGAGGAACTGAGCCCGTAATGCAGCGTCATTCCAGCCGCAGGTGATGGCTAGCGTCTTGAACGCGATGGCATAATCCGTGACGGAAGAGGTCCGTTGCAAAAGTCTCACTAATTCGGCTGCTGCCATGTCCCCATGAAGTGACCGATCAAATAAACTCAACATCTCCGTTTCAAGAGCCTCAAACGAAGCCGTGCACGAAGCCCTGGCTCCCCATGCAGCCATTCCCCACTGCCTTGCCCTTCCGGTGAGAAGTGTCAGTACATACGCCACCTTAGATGATGAAGCGGCGAACCGCCGTGGCTGAAGGGCAAAGACAAGGGAACACTGCTGTAAGAAAGCCCGGCAAGACTTGGGATCGCCATCGAAGGACGGGGGTGTCGCCGCGTGTGGCTCGCGGTCTGCAGGTGCACTTTCGACTGGTGCAGGAGGAAAACGCTCACCGACCTGGGAAACCATCTGGTCTACCCGGGTACTGAGTTCAGTAAATTGTTCGGACAGAACACGAAAATCTCTGGAAGCTTCATTCAACAGAGATGCATGCTGATCAATGATCACTCCCTGCTGCTGAAGTGCGGTGTACATCGTATCCGAACTCTCCGAACTCGCTGACTCCATCGGTGGCGTGCTCATTCTGTCAGAATAAGTCTCGGAGTCAGATGCAAGTTCTCAATGTTTATTATAGAGGAATAAAGAGAGCGTCAGATGAATAACAAAGTCACAGTCCACGACACAGAGACCACCCGCGGCGTCCCACGAAGTAATCCACTCTGGTCGGTGACCGGAAAGAAATCCTCACACGGCGAGAGACTGACGATAACCTCAGAACACTGGACGGAAGGCAAAACAACGTCCGACAGAAAAAGGTAGCTCACAGGAACCTGGATGATACTGGATCTCGCCTGAAAACAAAGCGCACCAGTAATACCAGAAAACAGAGCAAAGTTCACTCAAGGTCAAGTTCACAATATCCACAGGCGGAAAACTCTGGGCTAAGACGAGCCTCCAGATGCCAGCGACCGAACCTGAAGAAACAGAAAGAGCTACCGACTGGACTCGGACAGCGAGACTGAAACCAACCAAGACAATGAGCACGCGACGAGAGACAGGACAGAGTGCTATAAAAAGAGAACAGCTGATGAGACACGACAGGTGAACAATTACTGAAACGAGTGGGAGGAGCCAGTGAACCAGTGAGGAACCACCACCAACAGGTAAGACATACATACACACAAGATCACCCAGGAGTCCTGACAGAAACGAGACAAAAATACTAAGAGAAGCATTTTTTTGTTTGTTTGCAGTGATCACATTAGTTACAATATAACAACTTTCTATGCCCAATTGTTACTAGTGACCCAGTGTTTTAATCAAATGATAGTGAATATACAAAGCCCACAATTAAAAGGGAATATGATAAAAGTAATATGAATTAAGCCTGCATATTTTTCCATTTTGAATTTTGAATTTGCTTTGATTTAATTCAATTTAATTTGAATGTGCTTTCCATGTCAAATATGTTAAAGATTACAACATGCTTTTATTGTGATTTAAATACAGGTGCAAAAAGTCAGATAACAGTGCAATACTTGTTTAATTCTTTAACTAATGTTCTCATATTTGTGAAAAATATTTGAAGTTGTAAAGCAGCTGTTTCCTTGAAAAAGAGATTAGAATGTAGAATGCAATGTCATTAGAAAGTGCAAAACATTTTATTTTAATCTTTATTTTGTATATATTTATTTTTTCTTAAAGAAAATAGATTCTGATACTGTCCTGTTATTTACTGTTCTAATAAATCTTCACTGTGAAGCAAAACTTAGGCAACTGTTTTTGCAAAATAATTTTCAAAAATACAAAGAATTACAAGGCTGTAGAGAACGGTGCGCCTATTGCAGACTTATATTCTGAGGTTTTAATTACATTATTTTAATATAGTCAGTCGTGAACTAAAGTGGGCCAACTAAAGTGGGCCGGTCTAAGGCATGAAACTCCAGGGCTGAAAATGAGTCCCAATCCGGCCCTGTTCGTTTGTGCTGGTTTTTGCCGGTAAAAGCTGCGTTTGTGCTGCTTCCGTTTTTTAGATATTAAAATAATATTAGGGTAGTCATTCTGAGGTCACTCAGCCCCCCGACCTGCTCCAAGGTCAACTTAAATAGTCTCAATCGTTTGTGCTTCGTTTGTGCTGGTAAAAGTGTCGTTTGTGCTGCTTCCATTTTTAAAATATTATACATTGAATTATAGCAGATGACGTCACCAGCCCCCCGAACTTCTCCAAGTTCACCTCAAATAGTCTCAATCGTTTGTGCTTCGTTTGTGCTGGTTTGTGCCGGTAAAAGGTTCGTTTTTGTGGCTTTCTTTTTTAAAATATTAGACACAAAATGTTAGACAATGATGTCACCAGCCCCCGATTTATAAGCAGTGAGCATTTTATTTTGGGTTTGTACTACATTCACTCCATATCAATGTTTTTGTAGTTGCTGTGGTGTTTTATTAAAAAAAACTTCTTGGTGTTCAGACATTATAATATATATATACATGTGCGCGATTGCCATCAAGTTGTAGTTTTATGTAACTAAATCAGCTCTCGGCATGAGAACAAAAGCACAATTCTCCTCTTTGTGAACACTTTTTTAGGAATCGAATTGCAAAAGACTTTGTCAAGGATAATCATCACATCATTTGTTCAATAAAGAATTATTTTTACTTCATTCACTGGTCTCTCCTGATTTAACTTTGTATTTATTTGCAAGGAGTTTAATCTGCTGCACTTCACTCCCACCACTAGGCGCAAGTGACACACTAGTAGTGTTCTAGTTGAAATTAGCAGTTAGTAGAGGAAACGTTGATGTAATATCAAACTACAAAACTCGTTACTAAATCAAATCTGGCAAATGTAAGTACAATGTTTAACACTGTCAGTTACAATATTATTAGTTAACTTGAAGATTAACGGTACAGCATTCAAAAGTTAAGATTGTCAATGTTTATTGAACAGAAAACTCATTGATAACACAACTATGAAATGGTAATTACAGCTGCATACTACTTTAATACATTGTGCATCTAGGAGTCAACATTACCATATTGGTCCTAATATAAGATATATATTGTTATATATTATTATGGTACTATAACTTATCCTTATATTTGGACCAATGCAGTAATACATAAAAAATTTTAACTGTACATGACATTTGAGTCAGGATTATTTCAGTGGGTAATTATGTTTGTTTATGCCAGATGCCCAAGAAACCAGCAGTCGACAGAGATTCCATTTTCACAGTCTTGTGCACATCAAAAGAGGCCATAGTACAAAATGGCAAAATAGCTACTCCTAATCAGAGCATCTGGACAGAGCTTAGTAAGCAGCTAGAAAACAAGATCACTGCAAAGGCTCTATACACTTTTGTTAAATTAAACAGACACAACATCTGGACTGCTTTAGGGTTTACTCATGAAAGTGATCATGAAACAAGTGGCAGTGGTGATGACACAGATTTTGAGCCAGGGTCCCTCTCCCCCAGACCAAAAGATGCCTGGACTTTTGATCTTGAAGTTCCTTTTCAGAAATGGATTGAATTCATGCCTGAAACAGTAACATATAAAAACAAGTTCTCCAAAACACAAAAAAGGGAATACACAATTTTGAAGCCTGGCATCTGGACGCATGTGATAAATCATCACATTTGGCAAGAAGTGAAATGCCCCTGCACAGTTGTCTTTAAAAGAGCCACGGTATATCCATCAGCCACAGATAAATATATAGAAATCAACTGGCAACTGTAAGGAGTGTCGTGGCCACATTCACATAAAATGTGACAGAGAGCCTGAAATGAACAGCCCAATGGTGTTCAAGTGTTTAATTAAAAACACGGATGACTCCCTGCACACTGGCTGTTCCAAACGTGCGATGTCTGGAAACTTGCGTTTGCAGATATCCAAAGAACTGTGTGAGGGTAGAATGGAGTCCCATGTGTGGAGGGCATCAGAGGCAACAAATCTGATGGAGTTTGGAGATCCTGAGCCGAGCCATCTGCCTAATTTGGCCACCCTGCGCAAAGCAAAGCAAGAGAGAAATGACTCAGAATTAGGTGGCAAGGACCCTATTTTGTCACTACAGATATTAAAATACAGTGCACCTCACAGTGGTAGCATTAAAGACATTGGACTGGACAAGTTTTTCTGTCACTATTGGAGTCAAACACAAATGTATATGTACAAGTCATTATCAAAGACATCTACTAACCCCACTGTGAGTTTTGATGCAACTGGCTCAGTCGTGAGGAAACTACAGAGACCAATAGGTAAATCTGGCCATATATTTTTGTATCAGGGCGTTCTGGCAGGAGATGAGAACTCAAGTGTCCCAGTGGTGCAAATGCTGTCAGAGAGACATGATGTTAATGCCATAACACATTGGCTGAGAGAATGGATACGTGCAGGTGCACCAACTCCAAAGGAGGTTGTCAGTGACTTTTCTCTGGCTTTGCTCGGAGCTCTGGTCAAGGCTTTTACTCCTCATCCTGATCTAAAGACCTACGTCAATGAGTGTTGTGGTATCTTACTCCGCAAACAGTCAGCAAAAGTGCCATCTTGTTTTGTTAGGGTTGATGTTGCTCACTGCATCAAGATGATCTGCCAGTGGGACTGCTTAAAGAAGAAACCACTCAATGATTCCGACTCAGCCCACCTCACTCTGGTTTAAGACTCTCGCCTCAACAATTACTAAATTCTACTGGAAAAATAAGACACCAAGAATCAAACTGACATCTCTACAAAAACCTAAAGTACTGGGAGGACTAGAGGCTCCACACTTCCAGCACTATGCCCTGGCCAACCAGCTTCAATACATCTACAAATGGTTACATCCCACCCCCTCAGACAACACCTGGTTAGACTTAGAACAAACCATCTGCAAGGATATTCAGATCTCAGACCTCCCGTTCTGCAGTCAGTCAGTCAAAAAACATCCTTCCTTCAAAGCACCAACAGTATCGTCCAGTCTGACAGCCTGGTGGAAATTCTATCACATTACTGATTCACCTGTAGCACCATCAATTCGCACCCCAATTTGGAATAACCCCGACTTCATTGTCAACAAAAAAACACTCAATTTTCTCACATGGATAGGCAAGGGTATCACTCAACTTCACCACATCATTCAAGACAATAATCTGGTTTCATTCTCTTATTTGGTCCAGAAGCACGGCATCGAGAGTAAACACTTCTTAGAATACCTACAAATTAAATCATCTATTCAAGCAAAAATTAATATTCAAACCGTTAACCTGGACATCCCTCCACCAATCTTGAAGCTGATCAACATTCCCTCACCCAAAAAAATTCTCTCCACAATATACAAAATTATATCTCGTTCAGAAAAAAACATTAAGCCTGCCATATCACAAATGGGAATCAGACTTGTCCATTACTCCCGGTGCCGACTTCTGGACCCAAATCTGTAAAAACGTCTACCTAATGACAAAAAATAGTAATCTACAACTAATACAATACAAGGTACTTCACAGATTTCACTTCATTGCACAGAAATTGTCTAAAATGGGGTTTGGTTCTGATCTATGTTCTCACTGCATGCAAAATAACCCAGACACATACATTCATGCTGTCTGGCAATGCACTCCAGTCAGCCGTTTTTGGGTAAGTGTCACAGAATCACTCTCTTCTATCTTTGGCTGTCACATCCCAGCAACCCCTTCCCTGTGCATTCTTGGTGATACTACCACAATCAATTTAAGAACCTCATGCAATAAAACACTGCTAGTAGCACTGACTATCGCCAAGAAAACAATCCTCATGAACTGGAAATCAAGGAACAATATACATATTACTCACTGGAAAAACTTGTTAACAGATTATATATCCATAGACAATCTATCATCTCCAAACTTAACCAATACTCGAGATACACCCTCCCTTTGGTCACCTTTCATCACCTACTTACAGTCCTGACCCTCTGTGCCTGAGATCCAAGTCACAACGTCAGATCCACACAATTCTCCACATCCACATGTAAATAGCCACAAACACTAGGGCGGAGGATGGTAGCTGGAACAATCATTATTATTATTATTATTATTATTATTATTATTAATCATTATTAATTACATATCAATAGAATCTCCCTCTCCCCTTCCTCCCTCTTCTATCTCCTTTTTTCCTAATAACTTTATTCTTTTTCCCCTCCCCTCTCTCTCTCTCGACTTCTCTCTACTCATCTCTATTCTGCCTGGGCCCCATGGATGTCTCGGACGGCCCGGTCCTGTCGGGGGTGTCTCTTCCCTCTGCCGCCTCACCATGGTATACCTTGTGCGGGGGCCGGGGGGCACTGTGGCTATGTATGGGTGCCCAGGCAGTCTGCTTAATCAGTCAGTCAATCAATTATTTCTATGTTTTTTTTTTTATTCCACTTATTTTTATCCTATGTAATGAAAATAACTAGGGTTTTTTTTTTTTTTCTCCTCTGTAACCATCCTATGTGATCCAGCTTCCATTACCCCCGCCCAACAATAAGCCAGCATTACTCCTTATATACACCCACACACACACACACACACACACACACACACACACACTAACACACAGACATTCCCACATACTCATTAAACCCCCCCCCAACCCCGCAAGGCCACCACTTCTACATTCCCAGATCCACCATCCGTACTCAACTCCCCCCCCCCCCCCCACAATCCCGCCCCCCCTTCTGTTTCTTCACTCCTGTCACTTATTTTATTCTCGTCATTTAATTTCTGTCATTTCATATCTATAGTCAACCTGTATGCAATAACACTCAACCTCTATATCTGTTGTTAATGTTATTTCATGTCAAGATAATATTCTAATATTATGTCTAGTACTCGTGTCTATTGTATTGTTGTAGTTTGTTTGTAACTTCATTCTTGTTTACAAAAAAAAAAAAAAAAAAGAAGAAACCACATCGCATCAAAGATTTTTTTGTGAGGTCAATGGCACAGCTTCTCATGTCACATTCCATGGAAGATGCAAGAGAGCTACTACGCAGCATTACTGTTGTGGCTCTCAGCGAAGCAGAGGGCAATGACAGCTCTGGAGAACAGCTGTGCAAGAAATACCTGAAAGCCAGAATTGCTGAAGAGTGTGTCATCATCCCAGATGTGGAGGGTGAGGACCTGGAAGAAGTGGATCCATGTGACCAACCACAGACAGACCTACGGCAGTGGGTGACAGACATATGTGAGGAGAGCAGTGTCTAATGGTGATCATGACAATATGCACTTTCTCCCTGAGATTATTCCCAATATAATCTGGCTTGCAAGTTACTTACCACTCTGGACAGGAGTAATGATCCCTCACTTCCGAAGCACCAATATCACCGCAAGTTCAGCCAATGTTGAAGCAGAGTTCAAAAACATCAAACGCAGCCTTTTCAAGCATGAAAACCTGCCTATTCGGGTGGATCGATTCATTGCTCGACACCTGTCCTACATTGAAGGCAACATGCAAATTTGTTGTGCAAAGCAGAAAGCTGAGGAAAAAGGTGAAGAGGATAGAACCGTTTCAACAGTGATCACCACAGATGCCAATCCACTACCCACCACAACCTGTAGTGTAGATGGAAAGACAGAAATGGACACTTACTGTTCTGGGAAGTCTGACACTGTCACAAACATCCATCCAACAGATGAAGACGCTGTTGAAAACTGGAGAGGTCTAGCGGTTCCACCCAAAAAGAGGAAGAGAAACTCATACCTCTCTCCTTGTCCTGAATGGCTCCATGCAGATCCATCTGTGAAGGGGAAAAAAATTAAAGTAGACCTGTTGAAAAATGGAAACAATCAACAGCCTGTTAAACTCAGGAAATCAAGAATCTCTGTGCTGAACACATGTGCATTCGATGCTTTTTGTCAATGCTTATGTTGTGCTTTCTGCAATAGTGTCACTTTTGAAAATATTGTTTGCAGTGAGGATTCCAACAACCTCCTCCAGCTAGTGAAATCCATCACCACAAAGGGTCTGAATGCACAGGCCTACATACAGAGAGCAGAGCTGGTGAGTGGAATATTCAAAGCTGTCCCACTGAAATCTGGTGCTCTACAAATCGATGCACAGTGCCACACCTCCACTATCATTGAAAAGTCAATGACAAAACATGCGTGTGTTTCCTTCACAAAACAGTGCTCCTCACAGTATTGTGGTCTCAGCAAACAAGTCACAAGGGAAATTCCATTAGTTTGTACTTCTGTTGCTGTACTACAGGCTTCTGGCATGGCTCATCTTCAGACCGCGGTAGAAGAAGGCCTTAGCCTTTCGGAGTCCCCCTGCCTCAGGCCAATCCAAAGTCCATCACAGTGTCCCCCTGCATTCAAGACAGGTACCACAGGGAAAGTGCTCTGTGCAGGAAAAGTTTCTCACAGTTACAGTCTGTGAGAACTTCTCTGGATTGACACTGACCTGGGAAGCAACTCCACAGAATTTGCTTTGCATGAATCTCCCTCCAATCTGATGCTCCAAGGAGAGAGATTTACTTTAAGGGCAGTCATTGCTTTCAGAGGAGGCTTAACCCAGGATGCTCTTGGACAT
Organism: Gobio gobio; assembly: GCF_949357685.1. NCBI lineage: Eukaryota > Metazoa > Chordata > Actinopteri > Cypriniformes > Gobionidae > Gobio > Gobio gobio. Next base: position 18,663,727 of record NC_137100.1, read on the forward strand.
TATGTGGCCTACTGCAGGAGGTCTCCATGTGTCTGGGAGATGTATGACGACCTGAGAAGTGGAGTGACAGGAGCGTCAGAAAAAAACAAAATATGCCCACATGCTGTATTATACACAAAAGACTAATTTCATTATTTAAAATTACTTTCACAATTATACAAGTATTTTTGTTGTATGCCACACAACCTTGTTTTTCTATTACTGTTTGGAGAAGAAGTATCTTCTTTTCTGGAAGTCAGGCTTGATGTTGTTTGCATGCAAGTCTATTATGTGTGGCATTTTTGGTTTGAAGACAGATAGTAGCTTGTCAGTATTATGTTTTTTTTTATTGTTTTTTTATTTAAGTTTAAGTTTTAAAGGTCTATTATTTGTGTTAATAGATGTTCGATAGTACACTGCAATTCAAAAGTAAAACCACTTTGGCTTAATTTCTAATTCATTGAGTCATGATTTTCCACATACATTATATTTTCAAAACATTAGGCTTTAATGTTTCTGAAAGAAGTATCTTCTGCTCACCAAGGCTGTATTTATTCAATCAAACAATACAGTAAAAACAGTAACATTATTGAATATTACTCCAGTGTAAATCAGCTGTTCTCTATGTGAATATATAGTAAAGTGTAATTTATTCCTGTGATCAAAGCTGAATTTATCATCATTACTCCAGTCTTCAGTGTAGAGCTGCAACTAACGATTATTTTTTCTGTCGACTAATCTAACGATTATTTTTTCGATTAGTCGACTAATCTAACGATTATTTTTTCAGATTTATCTTATTATTCTTTTTTACTGATTATTGTATTTCAAAGAGGGTAGTGAATTTGTATATTATTTTAACATGAAATCAATGAATGATGACAATATTAATTGTATTTCAGGAAGGGTAGTGTACATAGTTTGCCATTTTATAATGAAATATATAAACACAAGAAGCTTTTTAAACATAATATATAAATGATACTATTCATCATAAAATGTATACAGAGTAGGCCTAATTAGGAAAAGTTGTTTACTATAGGCTAGTAGTTGAGTATGATTTACTTATTGATTTGTGTCAATAGTAAACGAAAATGCACTTGTATCTGCAAAAGGTTCACATACAGGAGCTTTCAGCATAGTTTTAATATAGTATAACTAGTCGTCTATTTTGAAGATACATGTGCATAAACAACGACTAAAGCTGCCAGAAGTTTTTGCCCAAACTTCAAAGACACATTTAAATGATTAAAGCTAGAGGCATATCTTAACTTTAATGTTACTTTAATCATGCAAAGTGCAAACTACCTATATACAGCATGTTTTATGCATATGTGTTTGGGACAGAGGGGAACCGGGTCGCATTAACAGGAGATATATGCAGCCCATAATAAATAAAAGCACGAGACGTACTGGGGTCGGAGAAGAACCCCGGAAAATGTGACCGTCTGTTGCAATACACGCGCCACGGTTCAGCTGCTCGAGACGAACACTAGCAGCAGGGTTGCCAGGTTTACACAACAAAACCCACCCAGTCGTTACTCAAAACTAGCCCAAAACAAGCCCAATCGCGTTTCGGGGAGGTTCTCTGGTAAACATCGCGTTCGGGGGGTTAAATATGTGTGTTTTTTTGCTTCAACCCGCGGACATGAGACACAGCCCGCGGCAACAGTGTAGAAGTAGCCCAATTCCGCGGAAAAAAAGCGGACTTGGCAACACTGACTGGCCGTGTGAAAGCTCCCGCTCTCCACGCGCACAGCTTCTGCTCTGCCACCGCGCGCAGTGATAAACCGGCGTTACAGAGCGAACAAAGCACAGTTTTATTCGGCTTCTGTTTAAAGTACTCCCACACTTTTGAATGTCGCGGTCTGGCTTTATATGATAAATGATCACTTTCACTATGCCCGGGAGCAGAAGCTGCCATTATTCTAGATCTTCTGTTCCATTCTAGAACGTAAATAATGTGCCGCCGACGCGTCGACGCATTTCACGCACGTCGACGTATTTTCGTAGTCGACGTCATCGACGACGTCGACGCGTCGTTGCAGCCCTACTTCAGTGTCACATGATTCTAATGATTTGCTGCTTAAGAAAACATTAATTATTATCAATATCAATGTTGTGCTGCTTAGTATTTTATTTTATTTTTTGGTGGAAACCATGATACACAATCATTCAAAGGTTAGGTAAAGGACACAATAAATTAATCAAAAGAGACAGCAAAGACATTTATATTGTTAAAAATATTTATATTTCAAATAAATGCTGTTCTTTTATCTTTGATTTATAGAAAGGTAAAAAACAAAATGTATCACGGTTTTACAATAAAATTAAGAACTATTCTTAATAATCAAGCTTCAATAATAATTTATCATAGTTGAGCACAAAATCAGCATTTTACTATGATTTCTGAAGGACCATGTGATATTGAAGACTGTAATGATGCAGAAAATTGAGCGTTCACATCACAGAAATAATAATTATTAATTTAAAGTGTAATATTTCACTAATACTGACTTTGGTGAGCTTAAGAGACTTGAACAGAACGTTGTTTCAAGGGTAGCCTACTGTATAGGTCTATATACACACACACACGTGGCCTAAACAGATTAGCAAACAGATTATGGTGCGTGCATTAATGACAATGTTAATTTTAAGACTGTTATTCACGTAACAACATATACAGTAACAAGTAAAAAACACTTACCTTGGAGTTTGTTTTATATTCCACACATCCTGTTATCCGCTATGTCCGTTAATAGTTGAAAAATGCACAGTAACAGTTAAGTGAATGCTACTGTTTAACTTAATGTAATTTGGTTTGCCGTTTGAATCTTACCAGGCTAATTTACTTCTGTGTTGTTAAAAAAAAGAAAGCCACAAAAACGAACCTTTTACCGGCACAAACGAAGCACAAACGATTGAGACTATTTAAGTTGACCTTGGAGCAGGTCGGGGGGCTGAGTGACCTCAGAATGACTACCTTAATATTATTTTAATATCTAAAAAACGGAAGCAGCACAAACGCAGCTTTTACCGGCACAAACCAGCACAAAAGAAGCACAAAAGATTGAGACTATTTGAGGTGAATTTGGAGCAGATCGGGGGGCTGGTGACGTCATCGGCTATAATTCAAAGTCCAATATCTAAAAAACGAAACCAGCACAAATGAAGCTTTTACCGGCACAAACCAGCACAAAGCACAAACAAACGAGGCTATTTGAGGGGAATTTGGAGAATGTGGGGGGCTGAGTGACCTCAGAATGACCTAAAAATGTTTTTTTTAATATCTTAAAAACCAAAGCAGCACAAACAAAAAATTGTATGGCACAAACCACAAACGGAGCACAAACGATTGAGACTATTTTGTCGAAGTTTTGCGTTGGGTGGGGGGCCAACTTCACGCAGGTGGCAAACCATCACATAATTGGGGTCGCTTCAACCCGCGGACATGAAAAACAGCCCGCGGCAACAGTGTTTGAAGTAGCCCGACTTGGCAACACTGGGGTGCGCGCATGTGGGCAGATCCTGTAGCAAAAGGGGTGGTAGCCATGGTAGCGAGAGAGAGTGACAGTCGCCCAAGCCAATCACTTGTTTCGGCCCGAACGAAAATAATGAGCAGTGTTTATTGCAGATTAAAAAGTCTAGAGTCACTCGATTTTTATACTCTCTTTTTCAGAGTACTTAAATTTTAATTATGTATTGACATATAAAGAAAGTTTAAACAAATTTGGACAAAAGTGTTTTAGATCATTCTTACCTACCCTACCTTTAAGAGTCAAACTATGACCTAAACGACAAGCAATGGTCTGAGATTGAACAAAGAACGTAAAAAATATAAAAATAAAAATGATAAATTCCAGACAAACTCATTCATATTAGCCTAAAGATTAAATATTGTTAAAGGGGTGGTAAAAGACGATTTCACTTTTCTAACTTTAGCAAGTGTGTAATTTTGCTGTTTGAGCATAAACAACATCTGCAAAGTTACAACGTTCAAAGTTTAAAGCAAAGGGAGATATTTGCTTTTAAAGAAATCAATTTCTAAGGACTACAGCAAACGGCCAGTAGGGACTACAGACCAAGGTTATTATAGTTTTGCATTTTTAAATTAGTTTTTATTTATTATCGTTTTCAATTTTGCTTTGAATTTCAGTTTAGTTTTAGTTAGTTTTATAAATTGTTTTGCTGGTTTAGTTTTTATTTTGTAAACACATTTCTATTTAGTTTTTATATATTTCGTTTCAGTTTTAGTTTTAGTAATTATAGTTTAGCAGAGTTACCAGAACAAAGTGTAGAGACCAAATCAAGATTTTTAATTTCAGCAAAGTTTAATGTTTGCACAGATTAGAGTTCTTATGTAGACATCTTAATAATAAAATAATGGAATACAGATTGTTTTATTTAATGCCATGTCAGCATCTAAGGCTATATTCATGGCAAAAATTAAATCATAGGCTATATATTCAATAAAACCAAGCAAACAAACACAACAAGTCATATTATACAAGATATTTTAAATCAACTTATGATTTAAAAAAAATCCAAAACCTTTTCATTTATAATCTTACTAAATAAGTCCTTAAGTGAAATAACTTGATAAAAGAGCATTCTTGTTTTAACCCAGGACAGTCCAACAAAATATGTTTAACGGAGAGGGGAATCTTATAAAACATGCATAAAGTTGGGCCTTCACCTTTAAGCAAAAGAAGCTTGAGTCAAACTATGACCTAAACGGCAAACAATTGTCTGAGATTGAACAAAGAACCAAATAAATGCAATGTAAAAAAAAAAAATGTATATATATATACAGTAAAAACAATAAATTTCAGACAATGTAATTAAAGATTAAATATTATTAAACAATTATAAGCTTATTTTAATATCTTCAGTAGTACAATGTAGGCTAGCAGGTGACCACAGCTAAAGTCATCTGACTACAGCCAACACAAACTGTTGTGAAGACAGTGTGATTGAATAATGAAGTGTGTGTGTGTGTGTGTGTGTGTGTGTGTGTGTGTGTGTGTGTGTGTGTGTGTGTGTGTGTGTGTGTGTGTGTGTGTGTGTGTGTGTGTGTGTGTGTGTGTGTGTGTGTGTGTGTGTGTGTGTGTGTGTGTGTGTGTGTGTGTGTGTGTGTGTGTGTGGACTGGTAATCATCACGTTATGGGGACAAAATGTCCCCACAAAGATAGCAATATCCGAAATCCTCATCCTTGTGGGGACATTTTTAGGTCCCCATGAGGAAAACATCTTATAAATCAGACTAAGTGATGTTTTTTGAAAATGTAAAATTGCAGAATGTCTCCTGTGAGGGTTAGGTTTAGGGGCAGGGGCAGTGTAGGGGGATAGAATATACGGTATGTACGGTATAAAAACCATTACGCCTATGGAAAGTCCCCCTAAAAGATGAAAACACTACATGTGTGTGTGTGTGTGTGTGTGTGTGTGTGTGTGTGTGTGTGTGTGTGTGTGTGTGTGTGTGTGTGTGTGTGTCCTGGAATTCCCTACGTTGTGGGGAAATGTCTCCACACGGATAATAATATTATTAGTAGTAAATGATTTGTAAAAACAATGATAACACCTTTGAGCCTGTCAATATTACACAAACATGAAATCTCAAACACACAGTAGCAACCTGCGTCTCTCGACGTAACGTAACGTATGAAACGGCGTTCTAAAAGCAGTGAACTCAAGTTCAACGTGAGTCTCGTTACCTTGTGTCATTTCCCATTTCACTGCCACGAACGCATTCTTTGTGAACAGCCGTTTAGGACTAGCGATGTGTGTTCACTGCTCGCGTTCCGTCACAGGACAGCAGTTAATCTCCTCAACTCACGCGCAGTAGCGCCATAAACAGACAAGCCCCTCAACCGCCACGAGTCAGATTTTCCGCCACAGAGAACTTATCAATTACGAAAACGAATATTTATTTTTGGTAATTATTATTTTATTTCAGTTAGTTTTTCAGTAAGAGTTGTTAGTTTCGTTTCGTTTTAGTTTTTCATTTATTATGATTTTTTAATTTTATTTCAGTTTACGAAAATGTTTTTTGACCAATAGTTTTAGTCTTAGTTTCAGTTTTCATTTACGAAAATAACCTTGATACAGACATTCCTCCAGGATTGCTGACATCACCAGTCCCAATATTTACATAAACCCCTCCTCCGAGAATATTAAATAAGGGGGGACGAGGCCATTTTGTATTGCTGTGGAGAAGAGTTGTTGTGGTATAGTTAGTAGGCTGGAGTATTGTTGCCGCAATGCCGGCGAAACGCTGTTATTTTCATAAAATCTTTGCACTCACATCTGGACCCTGAAGTGTCTGCAGAGACTGTGTCAATTAGACTCCCCTGAAATTGCATCGTCGACACGGCATCCTCAATAAACCTGTCTCCGGCGTGATGACTCCGATTGTTCGAATATTACAATTTAATAATACTTATATCGATATGTCATCCTCAATAAACCCGTCTCCGGCGTGTTGCCTCCGATCCTTCGAATATTCCGATCTAGTATGACCTCTGACCTGTAAAGTTTCCAGAATAATAATCATACGCTGTTTGTTAATTGACCAGAGGAGAACTGGCACCCCGACTGAGCCTGGTTTCTCCCAAGGTTTATTGTTCTCCATTAGGTCACCTGATGGGGTTTTGGTTTCCTTGCCACTGTTGCCTCTGGCTTGGCATGCTCAGTTGGGGACACTAAATTTTTCTAAATTTTTCAACTAAATATCGGAATAAATCTAATTATTAAACTAAATTAACCATATAAACTAAATTACTGCTCTAATTACTGATCTAAAGCCCACACTGTCACTGTATGATAATTGAAATGAACTGATGACATTTTTTCTCCAGCATGGCTAGACGGCTGAATAAAATTATGCTGCATTATTTTCCTGTTTAACACTGTAAAGCTGCTTTGAAACAATCAGTATTGTTAAAAGCGCTATATAAATAAAGTTGACTTGACTTGACTTGACATCTAGAGCTACACTTATGTCAACAACCAGTCAAGAAACCAAGATGTTAACAAGTAAAACGTGACAGACATATCCTCTTCTTCCATTTATACTCTGTTAAAGAAAAATTACTGTAATGTTAGCTTTTAGGCACATCAAAGCTGCATGGGGGAATTTACTTAGCCCAGACTTTGCTCCTGATGAGTTATGTAATAATTTCACTTTTGGGCCCATCCAGGGTCGCCAATTATGTAGTGATTTTACCTTTGTCCATCCAAGGACGTTAAGTAAGGTAGTGATTGGTACTTACGTCACCGCTGACGTTGTGATTTTTGGATCACACGTCACTTAAGGTGTGGTTATGAGTACATCAGATAACCACCTTCCCCCTCTCTTAGTTTGGGACACTAGTCAAGGTATTTTACCTTGGCTGTATGAGAACGCTCCAAACAGGAGGCTGTTCAATCATTTTAGATTGAATGTAAAGTGGGGAGAGTTGGTCTGCTGATTTATCTGAAAGATTGGTGAGATTTCTAACTTGTAGAGCCTTTTCTGTATTATCAGCACAAGTAAGACACAATTGTAATAAAATAGATTTTATTAACAAAAGATAAACAAGAATAACTAACACAACTACTAAATGAATACAATGAATGATAAAGGAATTAAGTGCATAAGATACATAAATAAAATACATGTGATTAAGTTGAGTGTGGCTATGGAAGAGTTGCGTTATCTTATGGAAAGATAAACTGTTGTTTCTCTGAAACTAAGGTGAAGAACCTTATTATGCATCAAACAAATAACGGAAGATTATTTGTTATTAACTAGCATCAGTTAAATTACCTCTAATGTAAATTAGAAAATCATATACTGATAATATACAACAATGCCATGGTTTCTGGAAAGAGGCTTGGTTAAATTATATTTACGTTCCACTTGGTTGAGTAAGCAGTCCGATGGAGGTGACTTCTTCCACTGGTTGTACTGGGTGACAATGCAGTGGGAAAGGAGCTGGAATTCGTTTCAACAGTCTTGAACACAAAGTTCTGTGGGATGCTGATCTCCTGGAGCACCAAAAGGTCCTAAAATCTGGAACACGCAGAAGTAGGCCCTGAAGTAGGCGCAGAAGGTCCTTAATCTGGAACATGCAGATGAAAGAACCTCGAAGCGAAGGTTTGCTCTCCTGGGGCCTCATTTATAAAACTTTGCGTAGGATTTGCGTCAGAAGTGGCGTACGGACGAAACGTAGGACGTGCGTACGCACAGAAATATTCGGATTTATAAAACCGTGCGCACGCACATCCTACGCAGTTTTCCCTTAATAAATCACAATCAATTCTAAATGTAGCGCAGCTTTTGCGGCTTCATGTCACGCCCATAGTTGTCCATAAATAGTCCGTGAAACGCCCACAAGTTAATATTCATCGATTGCGAAATCATGGCAAATACAGAGAGGAAATCAAAAAAACGTAACTTCACTCAATGTGAAGTAGAAATTATCGTTGGCGAGGTGGAAAAGAGGAGAAAAATATGTTTTGGAGTGACACAGTGTGGGCATTACTAATGCCAAAAAGGCACCTGAGTGGCAAAAGGTTGCAGACGCCTAAATGCTGTAGCCTCACAACCTCGGACCGTGGCCGAAAAAAAAAAAAGAAATGGTCGGACATCAAAGTCGAGGCAAAAAAGCGTCTAGCGCTCCATCGCCAGAGTGTCTGCCACGGGTGGGGGAAAGGGGACACCGGAGCTGACCCCTCTTGATGAGAGACTGGCGGCAATTATTGGGGAATCCCTATTAATCCCTATCCCTATTCTCTGCGTGGAAATGGGAAATAGTTCAGTGCAAATGTAATTTCTTGCAGCTTTCTGAATGGCTGAGACATACGTCATATGTTATTTTATCTAAAATAAAACAAACTAAAGGCATATGCATGAATACCATGATTCCGTAGCTGATGAAGAAATCTTTAGCCTACTATGAAAACAACTTTCCCCAGTGGACAATTAATACATCTATCTATCTATTTATATATCTCCCTAATTATCTATCTGTCTATCTAATTGCATCTATATCTGCTCCGCCAGATGGACACATTGACGAGAATATCAGTTTTGTACATTATTTCGTTCTGTTTACCATATTATTTATGAGGATGAATTGCATAACATGCCAATATTATTGCAGAACATATTCAACTTTTTTTTTTGTTTTGATTTTGTTTGTTTTACACTGCAGATCGATCAAACGGGTGTTCGTGTAGGCTGTTAATTGTAATACTTGCTTTGTGGAGTCTTCATGTTATTGAGAGGCAGTATTGCCATTTCTTTTACACAACGGTCAACAGTTTCACACACTTTCACGTGTTTCTTCCATCTGCCGACGGTGTCGCCATTTCTCATTTCACCCATTTTTGTGCGTACGCCTGGGTCAGAGCTTGCGTGAAGGACCGCACATTTTCCCGTCAAGTTTGCTTTTTATAAATACCAATTATTGCGTAGAGAGTGGCGTACGCCTTCTTTTGTGCGTACGCAACGTTTATAAATGAGGCCCCTGAGCTTAACCTTGTTGCAAATGTCTCTGTGTGTCTTCTGACTCTGTGGGTCAGACACTCAGGACTTGGTCAATCCGCTTTGGTCTCTCTGGCATGGAGACTCGGGACATGCTGTAGTCTCGCTGGACTAAAACTGAACATAGTGGTTGTTAATATCTCTTTCCTCACAGGCTGGAGGCTCAGAACATGGTCGTATCTGTTGCTGCCTCACAAGCTGTAGATTCAGATCCTTGGATCTTTTGTTGTCTCTCTGGATGAACCAGAGGCTCAGAACTTGGTTGCTCTGTCACAGTCTCATCCTCGCAGGAGAAACTCAGAACATTACGGTGTATCTGTTATGTCTCTCTTGAAGGGAGACTCAGAACGTGGTGAACTGTTACAGTCTCATCCTTGCTGGGGAGACTCAGAACAAGGTGTGTCTGTTGAAAGGGTACCTTTTATCCTTTTCCGAATAGGAGGAGATTGCAATTTGGCGCTTCTCCATTCCAGTGTTGCGATTGGCTGCTGGCATCAGAGGGGGTCCACAGTGAGACTCACCCTCCTTTCTCCTGTGGAACTAATTTGCATACTGTACACAGTTAGAAGTCTTTAAAGTGTCTTTAAAGTTTACCAATGCATTTCTCACTTTCCAAACCACTATCAGAATACCCTTGGCAATATTCTAAACAAATAGAAACCAAACATGATGGGAAAAGATTTAACTGTTCATTAATTTGTTCATTAACAGCTGATTCTGTGTAAGATGTTGGATTACAAATAGCTGTCACTGAGAATACTTATTTCTCTGAATAAGTATGAAATGGATGTGTTTAGTTTACATCAGTCTTAAGGTTTCCAAACATAGTTATGACTGGATTTGGATAGATCATTTTGGTCTTTCTTTCACCCACTACTGCTGAGGTCCTGTGGAATTTTTATGCAGTCATAGACCAGGACATTAGGGATGTGGGTGAAGGGCAGCAACTGCATGTGGGCCAATGAGATGTATTGTCCTTCCTGGGCTTGGTACAAGAGCTGGTCTTTTTGGCCTCTAAGAGGTGTCTGAATGTTGTCATAGCATCTTATCTGATGGCGTTGGACAGTTTGTTTGTCTCAGTCTACCAAGATCCAATCAAAATGTAACAAACCTTTGTCCACTGTTTTGGACAGAGAGTGGCCCGGCCATAAACCGGGCCCTGGAATGTGCTTTCCACAACAGTTACTATAAGCAATGACTTAAATGCTATCTGTCTGCTCATGTAAATGTATGATAAAGTAATAGCAAACTATATCTAACTCCTCTCTATATAAGATAAGTTGTCCACAGAATGCTATTTAATTACACGGAACCGCATGTATTCAACCCATTTTTTAGCTAAAATACAAATATACAGCGTAACCTAAACCTAAATTGAGCTAAACCTATACAAATACCACAGCTGTACAATTTTCACACCCTATACTGAATTTACCCTATACAATAGCCTACTCATCTGGATTGAAGCAGCAAACATTCAGGGTAAGAGTAAACAAATGACATAACATTATTTCATATTTGAATCACAGCTTATATAGTGTTTTGACATCGCCAACACAAGTGCATTTTACCTCAAACTTGCGACTAGTTAACTTTCTAAAGTAGCAATCGCTTCTCGGGTCGACATTAACACATTGACAAAATTATACTCTGAATTAAAAATATTTTTATACCACTTTTTAATGTGTGATTGTGTAAAAGTGTTCTCGAGATACCAACCGTTTGCGAACTTGCTTTCAACGTCGAACACTCGTTCTCATGAAGACGGCGGTGTGCACGGAGGGGAGGGGCTGTGTGTGTGTGTGTGAGAGAGAGAGACCCTTGAGTGAGAGACGCAGGGAAAGGAAATGCAGCCGAACGTTATTTGCTCTATGAAAGACATTGATAAAGTCAAAAACTAAGGACATTTAATCTATAATTTTATTTAATTTTGTTTTGCCAAACACACATTACAGTTTTGGTTAGTTATCGTTTTTTTGTAATGACTCATTTTTATTTTTATTTCAGTTAACGACAACCCACCTAGTTTTCGCTTTTTCGTTCGTTTTCGTTAACGATTATAACCTTGGTAACGAATCCTCCAGGCAGTAGCGCTCCGGTCTGCAATGCTGAAAGCTGCCACAGTTCACACCAATGCAACGAGACGCGGTGCATCATCTTGATAGCACAACGACTCTTTGTACTTCTGTCCAACTTCCGACTTTTCTGCAATTTTTTTGTAGCTGGATATATATCATTTGTTGCGTCTAAATATGAATGAGGATACGGTTATTGATAAATCTAATTGTTATTGTTGCTCTTATTATCGTTTAGCTTCAGCCCCCCCTAAAATAGGCCTAACGACGTCCCTGTCGCTTGTAATAGACAAGCTGTATATAAATGGTCAATTATACAGAGAAACTGACGCAAACCGAGTATAAATGAGACAACAACAAAAAAACGGTTCATCGTATCTAATGCAGATGTCACACTGGTTCTATTCTGGTGCTAGATGGAAGGTCATGGGCTCACCCATGCCAGGTTTTTATCTTCTGGCAACACAAGGGATAACATGCAATTCCAAAATCTAAAACCTAAAAATCTCTAAACATTTACTTAGGTCTGTTGTGAATATGAAGATAGAGAATAGAGAAGAAACAACAAACAACTGACTGAGCAAATATTAGATGGAACCCAAAGCAATGGTTTAGGATATTTCACACTATGAATTCAGTGATATCACCAGTCTGTAATCGTTGTCATTGCTGCTTCTTCTTCTTCGCTTGTTTTAATCAAGAGATGCTGCACTCATTCAGGAGATGTGTTATAGCGTCCCCTAACGTATAACATGGAAAGTGGAAAATATCGTAGAGATAACAAAAGACAGAAACAAAATCACTCACGACTCTCAGGGCCGGCCCTGACCAATTTGGTGCCCTAGGCAAGATTTTACTTGGTGCCCCTTGTGTCAAGGTTTAGCACTACACGTTATCAGTCTTTGGAAACACTCGTACTGTTTTATTTTTGTAATGCATTGATGTTTTATTTTTATTTTTGTTGTTTTATGTGATGTCCAGTCCATTCTACCCCGTCATTATGTTCATGATATTATTATTATTTTTTTTTAAAGGCTGATGATAGTCAAACTATACAAAAATTGCACCTATGCCACATTACAGCCTAAACACAAAGAGCAAGAGTGCATCTAGCATTCATGCACAAACTATTCATTGAGAACTAGCAAAAGTGTTTGTTTTCCAGTAGATGGCAGCAATATTCCACTAAACTATGAGCATTCATGTTTTCACCAGGAATGTGAATGTGAATTTTACATAAAATGTTGCTATTTTAAATAAACCTATATATAAATATCATTACTAATTTGGGCAAATACATTTTAAAATTGATATACACCCCCTTAAAACTCCCTTAAAGGTCCCGTTTTTCTGGTTTTTTTGAAGCTTTGATTGTGTTTACAGTGTGCAATATAACATGAGTTCATGTTTCGCGTGTAAAACAACACAGTATTTTTCACACAATTTACTTATCTGTATACTGCTGTTTTCACTGTCCTCAAAACGGCTTGAAAGATTTCCGTTCTATGAAGTCCCTCCTTCAGAAATACGTAACAAGTTCTGATTGTGCCAGCGGTTCCCGTGTTGTGATTCGACAGCAGCTTAGGGCACGCAGAGCGCACGTTACCGGAAAGGTCACGCCTCTCACCATAACGGGGATGCATGCGCTCAATGATCTCTAAGTACAGCGTCCCTGGGAAAGCTAAACAAAGGTGACTTGACTCCGGGATGAAAATAACAGCGTCTCGACGACATGGCAACAATCAAACTATACGAACGCAACCGAACGCAACACTTCCTCTTCTCCACGCGGGAGCAACAAGACCACGCCCCCTTTTTCGCGTGTTCTTGTGGGCGGAGGTTAGTCGACATACTGCTCTACTGACGTAATTAAAGCAGGAAATACCAGGATGTAGTCCAAACTGGCCGTTCACTGTAGGCTTTGAAAGGGAACTTCTGTTAAATAAAATATCTCGCTTGGCATTGAACTTTGAGCTTTATAATTTTACAGGTATTATAAATGCTCTAACAGCAACATTACACACTAACTAAAGTTTGAAAAATGGGATCACGAAGAACAGGACCTTTAAAACTGCACAACTGCAGAGTTAAAACATTAGGCTATTAAAAAAGTGATATTACATGCGTTTAATATTTTTATATTATTTATTTTTTACAAAATCACACTGGCTGTGGCCTCTGGAGAACCCAGAACAGCTGCTTGCATAAAGTTTAAGGTAAAAATAACAGGAATTAATTAGCAAACATTAGCATGTTACTACTATGCAATTGAATAAACTGTTCATTAATTTGCCTACATCACTTTACTTCTGTCTTTACACTGCAAAAAATGCTCTTCTTATTTAAACAAGAATCTTTTTCTTGTTTCCAGTCCAAATATCTAAAAATTCTTAAATCAAGGTGCACTTACTAGATAAGTAAAATGACATAAGCCATTTTTCTTGTTTACTTGAAAATAAAATCAAAATGAAGTGAGTTTTTGCTTAAAACAAGCAAAATTATCTGCCAATGGGGTGAGAAAAATAATCTTATTTCTGTTTGGGACAGAAACAAGATTTCAATCAGGAACAAGATTATTTTTCTCACTCCATTGGCAGATAATTTTGCTTGTTTTAAGCAAAAACTCACTTCATTTTGATTTTATTTTCAAGTAGCCTAAACAAGAAAAGTATCTTCTGTCATTTTACTTATCTAGTAAATGCACCTTGATTTAAGAATTTTTAGATAAACAAAACACAAATACTAAGTAAGAAGAGCAGTGTAGCCTATCCCTTATCTTCCCTGCTTCAGATGGCTTCTGTCTTTTTTGACACTACAATTCGGCCATCCGTCATAAATAATCAGGCAACTTACACCGTGTCAACACCTGGAGCGAGCGGCCAAGCACCCTAAAAAATGAAAGCAATCCTGTCTGCGTCGGATGCGGCGAGAGGCGACGCAACACAACAAATTCCCCTAACGATAAACTGATCGCGCGTTGTATTTCTGACGCATTTCAAGATCGGCGGGGGGAGATTGATGAGGCGGACCGGGAAGATGCGGGGGACTTAGTTAAGTTTTTTGCGCTTTATTTGGTAATATTTCAAATTAATATTAATAAAATAGTATCAGTAATACATTTTTGGCGCCCCTATGGATGAGTGGCGCCCCTAGCATTTGCCTATTCCGCCTATGCCACGGGCCGGCACTGACGACTCTTGACGGAATAACTTTTAATAAGGGTTAATCTATATTTATATGCAGTGATATATAATTTAATGCAGACTATGCAGTAATATTTTACATTTGATTACTATTTGTGTACCTGAAAATCTAGTTTAGACCTATATTAACCTACATCATTTGTATGTTTGTTCTGCTGTGCTGTTGCTCGTAATTTGATTATTTGTTCTTATTTTATTACTGATTGTCTTTAACAATATTTACAATATATATATTAGTTAGGCAAGTAGTTTTTGGAGTCATAAACTTATTTATTAAGGTTACATGGATCAAAAACCACAAAAAAATACTGGGCTTATTTTATTTTATAACTTTTTTTGTGGTGGGGCTAGTGAAATTTTGGCAGGGCAAGTAGAAAAAAATCCTCATATAAAAAATGAGTACTTATAAAAAAAAATAAAAATAAAAACAACGGACACGTGAGCTCCATGTAGAACGGAAAAGGTGACAATACTAAACAGACCGCCTACTGCGTGCCGCGTCTGACAACACCACGTATCCGTAACACGCCCGCTCCTCAACACTAGTAGTTTCGGGAGGTCTACTCCAATACAAATGTGTTAAAACCAACAAAATATCAGCGTCTAATGATGTTAGAATCTCACGTCAATATGATGTTGGCTTGAGACGTTGGCTCAACGTTAGATTTTGGTTAGTTAATACCACAACCTAAAACCAACAAAGGATCAACATCTAATGATGTTAGAATCTGACGTCAATATGATGTTGGCTTGAGACATTGGCTCAACGTTAGATTTTGGTTAGTTAATACCACAACCTAAAACCAACAAAGGATCAACGTCTAATGATGTTAGAATCTGACGTCAATATGATGTTGGCTTGAGACATTGGCTCAACGTTAGATTTTGGTTAGTTAATACCACAACCTAAAACCAACAAAGGATCAACGTCTAATGATGTTAGAATCTGACGTCAATATGATTTTGGCTTGAGACATTGGCTCAACGTTAGATTTTGGTTAGTTAATACCACAACCTAAAACCAACAAAGGATCAACGTCTAATGATGTTAGAATCTGACGTCAATATGATGTTGGCTTGAGACGTTGGCTCAACGTTAGATTTTGGTTAGATAATACCACATCCTAAAACCAACAAAGGATCAACGTCTAATGATGTTCGAATCTGACGTCAATATGATGTTGGCTTGAGACGTTGGCTCAACGTTAGATTTTGGTTCGTTAATACCACAACCTAAAACCAACAAAGGATCAACGTCTAATGATGTTAGAATCTGACGTCAATATGATGTTGGCTTGAGACGTTGGCTCAACGTTAGATTTTGGTTAGTTAAAACCACATCCTAAAACCAACAAAGGATCAACGTCTAATGATGTTAGAATCTGACGGCAATATGATGTTGGCTTGAGACGTTGGTACAACGTTAGATTTTGGTTCGTTAATACCACAACCTAAAACCAACAAAGGATCAAAGTCTAATGATGTTAGAATCTGACGTCAATATGATGTTGGCTTGAGACTTTGGCTCAAAGTTGGATTTTGGTTACTCTACAACACAACCTAAAAACAACTAAATATCAACATCAGCTGACGTTGGTATTGAACGTCAAATTAACGTTGGCATTAGACGTTGAGCTGACGTTGAATTTTGGTCACCTGACATCGAAACCAAAATGTAACCAAATATCAACGTCTTATGACGTTGTGTGCCTGCTGGGTATTCCAAAGAGCGACTACAGATATTAAACTCCAATCCACAATACCACAACATATGAACACTGCGCTAATATCAGTCTTCCTTAAACCAAATAAAGATCCAACTATATGCTCTAGTTATCGTCCACAATCACTTATAAACACAGATGTGAAAATAATTAGTAAAACATTAGCAAATCGCCTAGAATGAATCATGCCAACTCTTTTCCATCCAGATCAAGCAGGCTTTATCAAAGGACGCCACTCATTCAACAACACACGTCGACAATTCACACGTCGACTAGTAATACTCCCATTATATAAAGACTTCGGAAGCACCATTATCTTTAAAAAATAATCAGTTTAGGATAGGTAACATTGCAAATTTAGGAATACACTTCTCCCCAAATATATCAGATCTGTTTGATCTCAATTGCACCCCGGCATTAGAAACGACAGAAATTATAGGAAGAATAGCCACAATCAAAATGTCTGTATTACCGAAAATAAACTATCTTTTTACAATGATCCCAATACAACCCTCTAAAAAATGGTTTAATACATTAGACAGCATAACAAACAATATCTATTGAAAAAATCAGAAACCTAGAATTGCATTACGAACATTACTAAAACCTAAAGAACAAGGAGGATTATCAGCACCTAACTTTCATACTACTAACTTTCAGCACAGTTACAACACCTAACCAAATGGATAAATAACGACCACCACCACAACCCATGGATACAATTAGAACAAACTGCATGCCAAGAAATCCCAATATCCGACTTACCATGTTTTAATAATACCATTAAAAAACACAGTCTATTTCTAAACACCACAATCCAGACTACACTAATGGCTTGGTGGAAAACTAATAAAATAACGGTCAATCTCTATCACCGCACAATCTTTCACCAATCTGGAATAACCCAGACTTCACCATTAATAAAATCCCACTTGTCAATAAACACTGGATGGAGAATATGCGTTATATATATATGTGAAGCGGTTCGGAATACTCTTGGTCAGGAAGGAAGAAGGCGGGGTCGGCGTGACTGGGACTTGCAACTTTATTAAACAGTCTTTCTCATAAACAAACATAAATCACGCACGAGGGCGCCTCAATCATCAATGGTTCACTCTTCTCTCTTTTAGTTGATCTCTCTTGTACAGCACAGTCACTCAGGTCTTGTTTGGCAGCTCACGTGGCAAGTCCCAGTCGGTCTCTCTCTCCCCACTCTCTCCCAGCAGCCGCTTATATGCGGTCTCTCCACGCCAATTACTGCAATCAGAGACAGGTGTTCGTCATTTGCACTTGACCTACTTACCGACCGCTCGGCTCCGCCCTCTCTCTCCCGCTACAGACCTCGCGGGACCACGCCCACCCCGCCACATACCCCCACCGCCCGTCTCAGGCCGGGGAGCCATCCGGCTTGCAGCCTCCCCCCCCCCCCCCCTCCTGGAGAGGAAGTCAGCCACAGCCATCTGAGCACCCGGCCTGTGGACCACCTTGAACTTAAAGGGTTGTAACGCCAGATACCAACGGGTGATCCGCGCGTTGGTATCTTTCATGCGGTGGAGCCACTGCAAGGGGGCGTGATCCGAACAGAGGGTGAACTCCCGCCCGAGGAGGTAATAGCGAAGGGTGAGAACGGCCCACCTGATGGCCAAACACTCCTTCTCTATGGTGCTGTACATCGTCTCTCTCTTAGAGAGCTTGCGACTGATGTACAGCACCGGCCGCTCTTCACCCTCCACCTCCTGGGACAGGACTGCGCCCAACCCCCTGTCCGAGGCGTCAGTCTGTAGGGAAAAAGGGAGAGAAAAGTTAGGAGCTTGTAGGAGCGGTCCACCACACAGAGCAGCCTTTATCTGGGTAAAAGCCTGCTGGCACCGCTCCGTCCACTGAACTGTATCTGGCACCTCCTTTTTAGTTAGATCAGTCAGCGGGCTGGCGAGCTCCGAATAATTAGGCACAAACCTCCTGTAATACCCCGCCAGCCCCAGGAACTGTCTAACCTCCTTTTTGGTCTTGGGTCTCGGACAGGTCGCAACGGCTGCGGTCTTATCAATTTGGGGACGCACCTGCCCATGACCCAAGTGGAAGCCCAGATATCTTACCTCCACCCGCCCAATCGCACACTTCTTTGGGTTGGCCGTGAGCCCCGCCCTTCTCAGCGTCTTCAGGACAGCTCGCAAGTGCTGCATATGACGCTGCCAGTCCGCACTATAGATGATGATATCATCTAGATAGGCAGCGGCATATGCAGCATGCGGCCGGAGAATTCTGTCCATCAGACGCTGGAAGGTCGCAGGAGCCCCGAACAAGCCGAAAGGAAGGGTGATAAATTGGTGTAATCCAAACGGCGTGGTGAAAGCTGTTTTTTCTTTGGATAGAGGAGACAAGGGGATCTGCCAATATCCCTTTGTTAAGTCCAGTGTCGAATAAAAACGAGCAGTTCCTAGCCGATCAAGCAATTCGTCAACCCTTGGCATTGGATAAGCATCGAATTTTGACACCGCGTTTACCTTACGGTAGTCCACGCAGAACCGGACCGAGCCGTCAGGTTTAGGGACTAAAACAATCGGGCTCGCCCAGTCACTGTTGGACTCTTCTATTACCCCCATGTCTAGCATAGCTTCTAATTCTGCCTGAACGACTTTTTTCTTGTGTTCAGGTAAGCGATAAGGCCGGCTGCGAACAACCACGCCCGGCTCCGTCTCAACGTGGTGCTGAATGAGGTCGGTCCGGCCGGGTAGGGGCGAGAAGACGTCAGCAAATTCTGCTTGTAAACGACTTACGTCAGTGAGCTGCGAGGGTGAGAGGTGGTCTCCTCCCGAGGCCAGAGCGATAGATTGAGGCTTTTGGACCGCCTCCGGCCCGAGATCCTCCTCTCCGCTCACTACCGTCGCAAGCATCACTGACTCCGCCTCAGACCATTTTTTGAGGAGGTTGAGGTGATAGATTTGACGTGCCCCGTCCCTATCTGACCGCACGACCTCATAGTTGAGCTCGCCAACTCGCCGTGTGACCTCAAAGGGCCCTTGCCACTTCGCGAGTAATTTAGAACTCGACGTAGGGAGTAATACAAGGACTTTATCTCCCGGTGAAAATTGACGCAGTCTAGTGCCTCTGTTGTAGAGCTGTCGTTGTCTGTCCTGAGCCTGCAACAAATTCTCCATTGACAGCCGCCCCAAAGTGTGGAGTTTTGTTCTCAGGTCCAGGACATACTGAATTTCATTTTTACTCGCCGAAGGTCCGTCCTCCCAAGCCTCCCTAAGGACATCCAGCACCCCCCGAGGCTGGCGTCCATAGAGAAGCTCGAAGGGGGAAAACCCCGTGGAGGCTTGCGGGACCTCGCGAACAGCGAACAACAGAGGCTCTAGCCACCTATCCCAATTTTTGGCGTCCTCGTGAACGAACTTACGAATCATGGATTTCAATGTGCGATTAAATCGTTCCACCAGACCATCTGTTTGTGGGTGATAGACGCTGGTGCGAACCGATTTAATGCCCAATAATTCATACAGTTCGCGAATCGTTCGTGACATGAACGCCGTGCCCTGATCGGTGAGAATCTCTTTCGGGATTCCCACCCGGGAGATTAAGGAAAACAGTGCGCTCGCGACACTTTTCGCCGAAATAGTGCGGAGCGGAACTGCCTCCGGGTATCGTGTTGCATAGTCCACCAGAACCAATGCAAAGCGATGCCCACGTGCTGACCGTTCCAATGGCCCGATGAGGTCCATGCCAATTCGTTCGAAGGGGACCTGCATCAACGGGAGCGGGCACAATGGTGCTTTTGGGGTGGCCGGTGGATTCACCAACTGACATTCACGACAAGACGCACACCACCTGCGTACATTCTCGTGGATGCCCGGCCAGAAAAATCGGGCCATTAGACGGTTAAGTGTCGCCGCTGTTCCTAAATGCCCGGCCATAGGATTCGCGTGAGCCGCCTGGAAAAGCATTTCCCGACGGCTTTTAGGCACTAACAACTGGGTTGTATCTTGTTTTGTCTGAGCGTCTTGGGTCACTCGATACAACCTATCTTTTAAAACAGAAAAATAAGGATAAGAGAGCGGCTGGTCCGGATGGAGGAGATGGCCGTCGATGGAACGGACCTGAGTAAACGCATGTTTAAGCGTCTCATCCTGGGACTGCTCCAGGGGAAAATCATCGCGGTCTGTGAGGCTGGGTAGCTCGAGACCGCTCTGTTCCCCTGGAAGAGCACCCAGAGGTCCCGAATCCACCTCTCCCACCTGAGCAACCGTCTCTTTCCTTTTTTTACACTTTCCCCAAGAGGCATCCACACACAAGTGCCCCAATAGTTTATTAAATCCTGGCCAATTAGTACCCAAAATTAGTGGATGCCGGAGGTGCGGGTTAACTGCAACCTCAACACTATGCGTTTTACCCCGAAATTGAATATCCACGGGCAACAACGGATAGTCCACCACTTCCCCGTGCACACACCGTACCTTAACCACGCGGCCGTTAACCAACGCCTTAGGTTGAATCAAGCTTTGATGGATGGAGGTCTGGTTACACCCTGAATCCACCAGAGCTTGATAAGTACCCCCCTTGATACTCACGGGTATCTGGTACAGGCCAGCTTGATCGGGGGCAGCTTGCGGCGCGTCGGGGACCCGGATCAATGTCCCCACCTCCATCACCGGACACCGATCGATAAAATGTCCGGGATCCCCACAACGCCAACAAGCCGGCCCAGACTTCCCCGCCACTCTAGTGGCTGGCAGCGGTTCCCCAAATTGGCGCGGAGAGAGCGCCGACGCGGACGTGGTGGGGAACGGGTCGCTGGTGGCTCCCCCTCCTCTAGCTGATGGTCGTGGTACTGCCGGAACCTCCGCGGGCAGCCCTGTCCTCCACCTCGGTGCTGGCCTGGGCGGAAACCCGCTGCGCGACCTGGGAAGAGGGACAGGCTTGGAGAGAAGAGGGGGGGAAGGAGAAGAGAGAGAGAGAGAGAGAGAAGCCGAAGGAAGGGGCTCGCCGACCCCGTGGCACGCCACCATGTGGTCCTCCGCCAACTGGATGGCCTGGGACAGCGACGTCGGGCGGTGGCACTGGACCCACTGCGCGGTCTTCTGGGGAAGCCGCGCGACGAACTGCTCCAGCACCACACGGTCGATGATTCCCTCGACGTCGCCTCCGCCGGCCATCAGCCACTTGCGGCACGAGTCCCGGAGCTGGTGCGCGAAGGTGAAGGGTCGGCCGGACTCGCCGAGGGTCAGGCTTCGGAAGCGCTGCCGCTGTTGCTCTGGGCTCCGGCCGACCCGCTGTAGGATGGCGCGCTTCAGGTCTTCGTAGTCCAGGAGATTCTGGACTGGCAGTTGGTGTGCGGCTACCTGCGCTTCTCCTGACAACAGCGGCAGGAGCCGCATTGGCCAGTCCGTCCGGGGCCACCCCCGGGACTCGGCGGACCTCTCGAAGAGGTCGATGAACGCCTCCGGATCATCCTCGGGGCCCATCTTCGAGAGGTGGATGGTGGCGGCCGAGTCGGTTGTAGACGGGGGGGTGGCCGGAATCTCCCGGACCATCCAGCTCCGGAACAGCTCGCGGTCTTCATGCTGGGCAAGAATGAGGGCCTCAAAACGTTTGTCCTGCTCGGCCCTCACGGCCAGCAGATCTTCGTGGGTCTGTTGGTGAAGACCAGCGAGCGATGACACCAGGTCCGCAAGCGGCGTCTTTGGCGGGGTCTGCATGGCGGCGGCTCTCTTCTTCCTTCCCGGGTTTCGGCACCAGTGTGAAGCGGTTCGGAATACTCTTGGTCAGGAAGGAAGAAGGCGGGGTCGGCGTGACTGGGACTTGCAACTTTATTAAACAGTCTTTCTCATAAACAAACATAAATCACGCACGAGGGCGCCTCAATCATCAATGGTTCACTCTTCTCTCTTTTAGTTGATCTCTCTTGTACAGCACAGTCACTCAGGTCTTGTTTGGCAGCTCACGTGGCAAGTCCCAGTCGGTCTCTCTCTCCCCACTCTCTCCCAGCAGCCGCTTATATGCGGTCTCTCCACGCCAATTACTGCAATCAGAGACAGGTGTTCGTCATTTGCACTTGACCTACTTACCGACCGCTCGGCTCCGCCCTCTCTCTCCCGCTACAGACCTCGCGGGACCACGCCCACCCCGCCACAATATACATCATCTATATAAGGACAATACATTTATACAATTTGCAGAGCTATCAAAAAAATACAATCTAGATAAAAAACACCATTACTTTAATTTACAAATAAAGAGTGCAATCACTACTAAAATCAGTCACATACAACTACAACAGGCACCAGTACTAGACAAAATTGGGACGATTCATCAAAACTAATAAGGACAATATATGATTTATTGACTTCTGCAGATAGTACCAGCTAAAAAATGGGAACAGGATCTCAATATACACACAGATATCAATTTCTGGAACACAATCTGTACAAATACATTTAGTTCTACCAGAAAGACTCGGGAGATAGAATGATGAATGAAGCATACATTTATTGACAGCCCAGCAAGCATAATAAGTTTTGGCATAGGCCCCGTCCATAGTTTATAATCCGAGGGTAGCAGATCAGCATATTCCTGCCTGAAGATGAAGGCAGGGGCGCAGCCGACCCCCCTTTTGAGGTATGGACGGAACCATCCTGGTGGTGGTGGGGAGGGTGGAGGTTGTTGTCGCATCGGCATCTGCGAACCCAAACATGTGCAAGTACGACCTTTATACAGAAAATATGAAGACGTGATTGGATAGAGATGAAGTTAATAAGTGACGAAGTGATTAAGTCTTCCTGGCAGAACTTAAGCTGAAGCTTCCATTTCTACCAGAAAGACTCGGGAGATAGAATGATGAATGAAGCATACATTTATTGACAGCCCAGCAAGCATAATAAGTTTTGGCATAGGCCCCGTCCATAGTTTATAATCCGAGGGTAGCGGATCAGCATATTCCTGCCTGAAGATGAAGGCAGGGGCGCAGCCGACCCCCAAAAGTAGGTGGATTGTAGATCCACTGGACGGGGCCAGCCTTCCCCCAAAATGGTAGATGAAAAGAATACACACCGGACGTGAATCCTGAGGTTTCTGAAATATAGAAAAATGACGGTTAGGTACTATGACGGTTAAAATTGTATTTTTTTTTATTTATTTTTTTGGCGCTACTGGTTTAGCCTTACATAGCCAGACGTAGACAGGCCTCAATAGACCGAACAGATATAGCCACGTAGGCCGGACGTAGACGGCCTCGATAGGCCGACAGATAAGGCCATGTTAGGCCAGACATAGACAGGCCTTGATAGACCAACGGATAAGGCCACGTTAGGCCAGACCTAGACAGGCCTCGATAGACCAACAGATAAGGCCACGTTCGGCCAGACACAGACAGCCCTCGATAGACCAACAGATAATGCCACGTTAGGCCAGACATAGACAGGCCTCGATAGACCAACAGATAAGGCCACGTTAGGCCAGACCTAGACAGGCCTCGATAGACCAACAGATAAGGCCACGTTAGGCCAGACATAGACCGGCCTCGATAGACCAACAGATAAGGCCACGTTAGGCCAGACCTAGACAGGCCTCGATAGACCAACAGATATAGCCACGTTAGGCCAGACATAGACCGACAGATAAGGCCACGTTAGGCCAGACATAGACAGGCCTCGATAGACCAACAGATAAGGCCACGTTAGGCCAGACATAGACAGGCCTTGATAGACAGAGAGATATGGCCACGTTAGGCCAGGCATAGACAGGCCTCGATAGACCGACAGATATAGCCACGTTAGGCCAGACATAGACCGACAGATAAGGCCACGTTAGGCCAGACATAGACAGGCCTCGATAGACCAACAGATAAGGCCACGTTAGGCCAGACATAGACAGGCCTTGATAGACAGAGAGATATGGCCACGTTAGGCCAGGCATAGACAGGCCTCGATAGACCGACAGATATAGGTGCGTTAGGCCAACCTAGACGGCCTCTTTTTTTTGAGAGAGAGAGAGAGAGACGAGGTCACGCAAGGCCATTACCGCCAATAAACCACCACCAGTAATTGCATAAAATTTAACTGATTTTTACTGAAGAGCTTGCTGAGCTTCGAGAATGGTTTTTGAATCGGGTCTGATGTATGATTCAAAAGCTGAGGAAGACCATCTGCCCATGATCTTAATGATGTAGCGATTCCTCGTTCAGCAGCTGTTGTAGCTGCCCTGTTTCTGAAAGAATGGCCGGGATAGAGAGAGGGGGATAGACTGCAGCTTTTGATAACAGTGGTTAAGTGAGTTCTGAAACAAGCCTTGGAAAGGGTTGCTCTGTTAGGTAAATATAAATAGCGGTGCGTATTTGGAAGTTCTGGGCCGGATTTTAAGAAATTTAACCATAGCTGTAAAGGGATAGAAATTATTCTTCATCTTAGAATTGTTAATGTGATACCAGAACCTATAGACTCATTCTAAAATGCTTAAGGAAAAGAGTAAAGAAATTGAGTGAGAAGTAAAGATCGGAATGGGAAAGACGAGAGTAGGATCAAGCTGATTAGTTTCCAAGTGAATTTCCCTGGACACATGAAGCCGAAAGGGGCTGATAAACACAGCTTCTAGCAGAATATCGGTGCAAGTGGAAGAGCGACCTTTACGATTTAAAGGTCCTGTTCTTCGTGATCCCATTTTTCAAACTTTAGTTAGTGTGTAATGTTGCTGTTAGAGCATAAATAATACCTGTAAAATTATAAAGCTCAAAGTTCAATGCCAAGCGAGATATTTTATTTGACAGAAGTTCCCTTTCAAAGCCTACAGCGAACGGCCGGTTTGGACTACATCCATGTACATCCTGCTTTAATTACGTCAGTAGAACAGTTTGTCGACTAACCTCCGCCCACAAGAATACGCGAAAAAAGGGGGCGTGGTCTTGTTGCTCCCTCGTGGAGAAGAGGAAGTGTTGCGTTCGGTTCGGTTACGTTTGTCGCCATGTCGTTCAGACGCTGTTATTTTCATCCTGGAGTCAAATCACCTTTGTTTGCCTTCAGGGGCTGTAGTTTGAGCGCGTTCATCTCCCCGTTATGGTAAGAGGCGTGACCTTTCCGGGCAACGTGCGCTAAGCTGCTGTCGAATCACAACACGGGAACCGCTGGCACAATCAGAACTCGTTACGTATTTCTGAAGGAGGGACTTCATAGACGAGGAAATTCTCAGCCGTTTTGAGGACAGTGAAAACAGCAGCATACAGATAAGTAAATTGTGTGAAAATTTTTTTTTTTTTTTTTTTTTTTTAACACATGAAACATGAACACATGTTATATTGCACACTGTAGACACAATCAGAGCTTCAAAAAAACACGAAAAATGGGACCTTTAAGTGTTAGGAGTTAAATTAAAAGCTTTGAACATACCTGATGCTTGTTAAGGTAATCTTAATAGGTAATCTTAGATTTACCTTTGGAATTATGGGAGCCTGATGGTATGGGATGCCTGATGGTTTGAGCATTGCTGAAGTAAACCATCTTGACTATCATGGAATCCCACATTCAGATGCTTCTTGATATGGGAGACCTTGGTAGAGGATACCAACTCCACACATTGAACTATGTTCGTAGCAACACCAATCTGGAAGAATGTCCCATGCACGGTTAGTTGGAGAACGCTTTGTTTTTTTTTAGTTTTTTTTGTTTTTTTCTCCATCTGCAGTTAGGAGGATTCTAACCACTTGGCGTAGCTCCCGCTCACAGCTTGATAGAACACCATCTAACCGTCAAACCTGCTGACAGAACCCCCAAAAGAAAATAACCAGAACAGCATGACAAATACATAACATGCGCATGTGATTGAGAACATCGACGATGCCCTTGCAGAAGATAAGAATGTTTTAAATGATAAAGCTTTACTAGCTAATAACCATAGCTAGCTATATAGAACTCGGCACAGCTACCAAACCCATGACAAAAGATCAATGAGAGATTCATCGTTGGATACCTAAGCCAGGATAATACTGTGTGAATTTGGCCACGTTTGGCAGTATAAGACAAATATCGCTATATAATAAAAAATTCTAAAATCCTTTGACCCTGGAATAAAATCTGATGTCTTTAATAGTTAGTTTGACATGCTCACCGACGCCATGATACATTTTGGCCTGAATAATTCCGCTAGTTGAATGGGTTGATGTAAAACTCCGGACAAGTTCTTGTGTCTGATTATCGTACAGCCTGCCATTAATGCACTGAGATCCCGCAGTATGACATGAGGATCTCATTTGCACGGTCTGAAAAGCAACGAATCACAAAGACGACAGCCACGCCGTGTGTGCCAGCTTTAGTAAAGAGAAAAATCTTACTGTGAGAGAGGAGAGCCTTATCATTTACGGTGTGGCCAGAAATCGATAAGCATGTGCAGACTGTGTCAAATAGTCGTCGCTATATTCACTCCCCTGCATAGTGTTAGTCTTAAAAACGGTCATATGTTGGCATTTACGATGCGTTTTGCAGTGTTGAGGATAGCCAATTCGCAGACATTTGATGCAATGACCAATGGAGGAGTTTACATAACAGAATACACGATCAAGATCGAGTGGTTCAGCGCTTGTTCTGGCTAATCAGCCTGCTAATGAATACAATCAACCATGAAGTAAGAACACGCAATAGATTCATAGTGCAGTGTAGGAAGACTAGAGTTTTCGCTACAGTGAAAGAATTTGCTGAACTGAAGCATTCAATAGTTTCACTGGACATAAAAGAATTGGATATTTGTGTTCCCCTGCTGCGATTTCAGTAGCTATACAGAATGCAATCTTTATGTAACTGAATTTATGTACATCCAATTTGTGCTGCTGTCGAACGACAAGTCGAACCTTGTTATGAATGCAACCTTTAATATGCCCGAATATGCTGCTGTGAGTATGAGCGAGAGTGCACATTTCTGTTTTATTCATGATCGTAGCCATACGTCCTAGCACGAAACCAAGGGAGAACAGAACACGATATCCTAAAGTTCCTAAAATTGATGGAGGCATCTGATATCACAGTAGCTGAAACGCTATGGAGTCAAATTAACGTGATGTACGAGAAGACAAAAGCACAACATGCTATAGGGTTGTTGTTGTTTTTTTTAGATAGCGCATATTCATGCTGCAATATGCAACGACAGCCTTTATAGGAGCACAAGACGTTCTTCCTCCTAAGGAGAGAAGCCATATCAGATCGCAAAAGGGAAGTTAATCCAACATACCCAGTAAATGAGCAAAACATGTACGCTGCTGGATGACAGCCCCAGACACTTTGTAGCTTGAAACTGTTAGTTAGTTCCGATTATACATATATGTGACAACTTGCAGCCTTTGCAAGGAAAGCTGAATCTAGCAGCATTTAATGTGTACAGATCAATGCACTGATGCCAGTGCAGTGCTTAAAACTACTCTAAGCATATTAATTAAATTCGACTTGAGCGATCTCATAACGCTGTGCCAATTCGCGATTACTTTACTCAGTAATCATGGAGCCCGATTGGGTGCATGTTGCTTTAAAACTCTTGTTTGAAGTTCCATTGCGTTCGTGGGAGATAGGCTAACATGCTGTGCCATCTGTTCTGTTTCAGCTTATCTAAAAAAAGCTATCATTAACGGTAACCGGTGTAGTGCGTATAATTTACGAGGCACTTTGGAAAGTTACTACGCGAGCGACAACGAGCGATACGTTGCACAAGCAGGTGCACGTCTGATGCATGTGTCTGCTAAACATGCTTAGTTGCGACCAAATTGAAAGAATAAATACTACACCCAATCGGCATCGGAATGCAAAATCATATATCACTGTGATGAATGCTGATGTAGTGATGATGCCAGATGACGATAAAGATCACAGCCGTGTCTTTTGATAACATGCCCAGATTGTCCTCCATGAAAGTGATTGTTCTGAATCAGAACGCGCAATTTTGCTCTCTTTAGTGCTCTTTACTCACTTAGTCTGTTGCCGCGACAGCCAAGTGAACAGAATGATAGGCTGACATGGACTTAGAATGCCACTGTATGCACATTAATAACTTAATTAATTAAATAATAGAACCAGCGATCGACTGCTACGGAACATCCGGCTCGTCATCTGTTGTCGCATCGGCATCTGCGCAGTTGTTGTCGCATCGGCATTTGCGAACTCAAACATGTGTAAGTACGACCTTTATACAGAAAATATGAAGACGTGATTGGATAGAGATGAAGTTAATAAGTGACGAAGTGATTAAGTCTTCCTGGCAGAACTTAAGCTGAAGCTTCCATCTTCAGTGTAAATACAAATATTTAATTAATCTAATACAAAGTAATACATAGAACGCATTTAACTCAACAAAAATTGTTTAAAATGGGTATAACTGAAACAGACAAATGCATACACTGTACTCTAAACACACTGGACACATATCTTCATGCGCTATGGTTATGTCCGTCTGTCACCCTATTCTGGAAGGAAGTTATCAAAACCATTTCAATAGTTTTTAACTGTAACATCCCTGTCTCCCCATCATTATGCCTGTTAGGTGATGCATCAATAATACCCAATACAATAGAACACACAGCTCCACTACTCCTGTCTCTAGCCATTGCTAAGAAAACAATTCTCTTACACTGGAAAGACAAAACAAATATCTCTACTACACACTGGACTCAATTATTAAGAAATCATATAACCTATATGAAAGACAAACTGCAATAGCAAAAAAAAAAAACGACAGAACACATTCACAAAACAATTCACCCCCCATTCTTTTAATCTAGATAAGTAGATAGCATCCAAGTTTTTATTTTATTTTTTCTTATTATATCTAAAACTACTAAATTATATAAGTAGATGCTTTATAAGAAAGAAAGAAAAATAGTACTAATGAATTGATGCCCCAAAAGTAATAATAATAAGAATGTCATTGTCTTGTACCAAGGTGCTATATAAATATTAGTTTACAGTTTTTTACAATCGCTATGACAATTTTTTCAATACTTTTAACAAATTTCCTAAACTCTTAACGCAGTTAGCACAACATCTGTCTGTGTAGGCTATACAATTAACACATTTATTGTTGCTTTTACTCAAAATGCATGCAGTTAACACAAATTTAAAATGCTTGAACTTCTTATACACACAAGCTCAACCAATACCAAAACAATGAATTTTCACTGCCAAATTTACCAATGCTTTAACACTGTATGTCAGAACAGATAACACCATGTTCTAAATCCTAACCTTATAGACTAAAGTCAAGGTAAACAGCTGTTTATATTGAGAATTGAAACAAATATATCCCCTGTATTTTATTCCATTGTTACTGAGAAACAGCTGAGTGAAGTTATGCAAATATATAAATCCCAGCTGATTCCCATCTAGGAATTGTTCAGGTGTTGATGTTCTTTCAATCTCATGACCATATGGTATACAGTAAAAGAGGGACTATTTGGGCTGATCTTGTGTGGAAAAGGAATTTAGAGCAACACAAAGAAAGTCAGAAAAATGCCTTTATGAGGGAGAGGAAGATGAGTACCAGGACAAGGGAGAAATGGGACAAGAGCAAGGGAGAGGAATGCCTGGACAAGGGCAAGGTAGAGATTGAGGAGGGTGAATGCAAAGTGACATTCAAAGAAGGGCTAGAATTAGGGTAACTGATGAAATAAGACCTACTATCATAGACCATGTCATAAACCACAGGCTATCTAGGTGAACGAGTACATCCAAATCTCAGCCAGGACACAGTGGCATCCATTATCCAGATTTCTTTCCAGAAACCAACAGTATGATATTGTATAAGGGCTTCTCCTTCGGTAAAGTGTAAATACTTTTACCATGTATTTCAGTGACTGTATGCATCTGGTCTCTAATATGTAACTGTATTTTGTCCCTCTAAGGGTTCAACATCTGCCTCCCTCAGGGGGCAGAGGAAAGCTCCTAAATGAAGAACAGGAACTTGTTATTGTCAACATGGTGATTGCTGATAAAGAAATAAAACTGAAGGGCATTCTATAAAACTTCCCTGAGATGGGTTATTCATTTTTTGTATTGAATTTCTGCAGCAAAAGAAACAAAATGCATGCATTTACTAAACCCAACAAAACACAAATGTGGAGAGTCTTCAAACGACACACAATCTATGATCAATAAAATATACAGTCTATTGTATAAGGGCAGACCTGACACAAAAAATAATGCAGTTTCTGTCATTCCATCTAGTTTTAGTGTTTTTATGACATTGTGCTATGATTGACTAAATGTTCCTGTTGGAAGAGAACATCTGTTAGTGTATTGTGTTAGTCAGTGTGTTATTTTATTTAGAAAATAAGTGTTAGAGTTTAGGTTACAATGTGTGATTTTGAACATGAAATTAACCGTTTTGCCAATTGTGTGTGGAAGGTGTGGTGGTGCGTTAAGAGTTTAGGAAATTTGTTAAGTGTCATAGCGATTGTAAAAAACTGTAATACACTTCTACGTGTATATATATATATATATATATATATATATATATATATATATATAGTTATGAACATTTATTAGATATATATAATTATGAACATTTCTTAGATGCACATAAGTAAATATGTAAGCACAATTGTGTGTATCTCTACTCCATACACTACACAATATGAATGAACTGATCGATATATCCTCATGTAATATGTATTTGTATGAAAATCAACATCTATATGTACCAATGTACATTTACAGTTTTTATTTTATTTGTTTATTTATAAAAATAAAAATAAATTGATTATTAATTTCATTTTATCCCCTCCCGCCCAACTCGAGTATTTATGTCTATATGCGGGTATATGTGTATGGGTATGCATCTGTATGGGTGTATATGTGTGTATATGTATTAGTGGTGGGCATAGATACATTTTTTTAATCTAGATTAATCTCACTGTAATCTTGGAATTAATCTAGATTAAAATGGCTCATTTGAATTCTGCCGAAGGCATAATAAATAACTTCTGTCCCTTTAAGACCTGACGCACGCATGGATCCCACTGTTCCTGTGAGCTGTTACAACTGTGTTTACGCTAAAACTCACCAAGATGGGCATTGAGACATTTTTGAGTGTATTTGACCATTAATAAGCTGGAAAAAGGAGCTCATTTTTGCACTTGTATGTCAGAGGCGGCTTTATTACGGTATGTGTGTGTGCGCTTCAGATGCGAGTGCGAAATCAGCAGGAATTAGTAAAATTAACGTTATGTGCAACCCCGCGCGAAATTCAGACCGGTCACACCAATACTAACACGCTGTCATGATCCAGCAGAACACTCCAATATTAACCAACTGCAGAGCCGCAGAACCCATATATGTCACTCACAACATTCTGAGGACAACAGCGCCACGCCTCAGTCTCATGCCGGAAGTGGGCGGAGTAGCAGCCTCAGATCGGGAGTGGGCGGGGTTATCGAAAACTAAACAATCAGCATGGCGGAAGAAGAGAACACGGTAAACAGTTGTTTTTGTGTTGTGGTTTTAATCTATCAAGTTTATTTGTGTTGTGTATTTGATCTAGAGGTAAGATCGGGCCTAAACAATCCAGCCCGACCCCACCCGGGCCCGCGGGCATTAAAGCCCGACCCAGCCCGAGTCCGACCAATTAACTTGATTTGCAGGCCCGAGCCCGAAGCAAACCCGAAATTTAAATTTATCCCATAGTATTTTTGGCAGAAAAAAAATGCAAGATTTCTTAAGGTTAAAATAATCTACATATTTTTATGATCATGATAAATGCATTTGCACAACGAAATAACGCTGGAACACGCACTCGCTTAATTACGCGGAGAAATACTGCAACCCACTAGGCTTTAAATAGAATAATGCAAATCTAATAAATGGGAAAAGATATATGAAATTGTTATTTCTATAGTTTTGTTTAAACGAAATTTAAAATAAAAGCTTTAATTTTCTCTATCTTTAATTTGGTCTGAAAATGGAAAAGCTAACGAAATTATCTAAGAGCAAGAACACAGATATACAATAAATCTACATAAATAAACTAGATAAATTAATAAAGAATAACATTCTTTATTTTAATGATTTGCATTGGAACACACAAAAAACAACCTGCTTTAAGAAGCATTGAAACAAAATAAATAGGAACATTTTCAGGAACACGCTTTTAGAATAAAAAAATCACACTATAGGTCCCTAACGAAGAACAGACCTGCTGTAAAGAGTAATTTAACATAATATATAAATAGGCAAGCTAGATAAAATACAACATTACTAATTTTAATAAATAAGAACAAAAATAATGTGTTAAGACCATTATTAAAAAAATAAAGAACCAAACAAAGTGCGTAAATGCGTAAAAATAAGCCTACTAATAATTACAAATAACTCAAACAAGAAAGAAAACAAGAAAAACTATCATGTTTGAATAAAAAGCAAAAGCTTAGTGAATGTATAATACAAAAAATGTCAAACATGAACAAACAAATAAACTTTACAAACTGTGAAAAACATAAATACAATTAAAGCGTTTAAGCTGCTGCCAGGCTTTGCCTATAGTCTGCAAATTGCGGCCTCGTGTCCTGGGCCCGTATTCATAAAGAATCTTAATGCAAAGAGTAGCTCCTAGTGACAAAATTCTAAGAAAATTCTTAGAAATGTGGGCGTTTACTCTTAAAATTAACTAAAAAATCCTAGTAAAGAAAAAAGTAATTCAGAAAGCATCTTAACCCTTAAAAGAGGTCTTAAGATCAAATTTGTTAGGAGCACGGACGAGGACTTTTAAGAGGCTTAAGAGTTTCTTTAGCAGTGGAGAAAATGGCAGAAAGACGAAGAGGGAGAAGAAATGTGTTGCAGACGATGGATAACAGTGACTTAATAAGACACAATAGATTAGATCGTGCAGGGATCATGTTTGTTGCATTAAAACCAACTTTCAAACCACCAATTAAATAGACATACCAGCAATCAGTGTAATTGGAAAGAGTGGAACAATGTTTATCATTTTAAGCCAATCAAATACCTTATAGGAAATTAACAGCATGGTAAATAATAAAAGGATTTATATACACTGAAAAAAATGATTTGTTGAATTTACTAAAAAATTTTATCGTAAGTGGTCGCAATCAATTTATTTGATCTCAATTTAAACAAAAACACATGCAATTCCCATAAAACCAATTCATTTTCTTAAATAAAAAAAAAAAAAAAAAAATTTTAATTATTTAAACGAGCACAAATTAATTATGCTTAATTAAAATTTTCAGTGAACATTTATATATTGTGTGTGTGTGTGTGTGTGTGTGTGTGGGTGAGAGAGAACGGTAAAATAGGACAATTTGCGCTTGTAATTTCAAAGTGAAGGCTTAGAATAGACCCTATACTTAAAAGCGCTCCTTTTTTCCCCTTTTTTGACAACCAACCAATAACAGTCTTCAAAAGACTGTGTCATACGTAGCAACGGGGTCAGCCCCGCCTCTTCACTAAGATAAAAGTTTTTGCATTTTCCTTGCTCAGAGTTGCTCTCAGATCGGTCCCGAATAGCTCTTAAGCTAAGACTCCTACGTAAAAGTTTTTAAGCTAAATTAGGAGTTTTCTGAGAGGACTCTTAGAATCTCTATGAATACGGGCCCTGGTCTTTATTCCTGTGAAATAAGGGAAATAATTAAAGCCTCAGACAATAATTAAAATGGTGATTTGAACAGCAATATATTACTTACGTTGTTTATATTTTGTGGTCGTCATGCAGGAACAAGATTGCGTCCACTGTACCAGGTTTCAGTGAAGTTCTACGCTGATCTATCGTGCGGCCAGCTGCGCTAAAAACTCGCTCACTGCTGCTGCTGCTTGCGGGTATGCACAACACGGATCTTGCTACTTGGCAAGTTTGGGGTACATACTGGAGTTTATTCTCCACCAGCCAAGCAAATCTCGGTCATCAGCCATGGCATGCTTTTGACTAATGTACAGGTTAACCTCATCTTGAACAGGAGCATCATCGTCATTATCCGCGTTTTCCCAATCACCGAAAAAATAAGTCCTTTTTCGTTTTGCTGCAGGTGGAGAAAGGGGGCTGGTGTGCGCCTCGTCCTCCTCTTTTTCAAAAGTTGTACTAGTGGTGGCTTCTCCTCCTTCATATTCTTCTTCCAGGAGTGCGCGGACATGTGCATGCACCTCTGACACCTCTGTCGGTGTCATCATTTTGAGTTTGTTGAAGTTAGGCCACAGGAACAGTGCAACTTTGTGCAACATATGTATTCTGACTTTTTGATCCAAAAGTTCAGAATGCCTGTGGCGCACAAATGCCTGCTGAGGATTATCCGTAGAACAGGGTTGACAGTGCTTTTTTAACAAGCTCCTTTTTGCCTCAGCCTTCTCGACGCACGCCTTTGACACTGTGGTGTAATGGGGCAGGACCGAGTCGACAGGTACGCGCCCAAAAGTTGACCCAACATTGATCAATTCTTGGGCCAGACTTTTGAAACCTTCGCCACTGACTACTGAAAATGGTCTAAGGTCCTGACAGCAAAAGTCCACGCACTTGTCTGTGATGGCCTGCTTAGCGCGAAGAGGGGCGGTCCTTGGGACAAATGATAATACAGATGTTTGATGTTGACGATCATCACTTTTGCCAGTACAGCTGTTTAAATGCCTGCTCAGCGTCGAGGTGCCAGTCTTTTTGCTCTCATATGAAAGCAAAGCGCCACACTGACTACATTCAGCGAAGCCAACACAAGTTTCTGTATCATTTTCCACTATCAATTTGAAGCTTTTCCACACTTCACTCTTACCGGCGGTGCGTGTTTGCCTTTTCAATTCCCCTGTCTTAAGTTTATCCTTGACTTCTTGCTGCTCCATATCGGGGATACCTGGTCAAAATAGAATAGATGCGGAGGGACATGCGGAGGGAAGATTACATTCACGACACGTGTCGTGCACAAAGCGTGCTCTGGCTCTGCTCTTCCTGTTTAGTAGTAGTTATATAGCAATTACCATCGCCTTCTCTGTTTTATCCAAATTATTTATTTATAACAAGTATTCCTTAGTTTAGTATACATTTTTATAAAAATATATTTATTAAAAAAGTCAGCGAGAAAGAAGCCCGGCCCGACCCGAACGTAATGATTGACATTTTAGTCCCGACCCGACCCTAA
This sequence comes from Gobio gobio, assembly GCF_949357685.1. Lineage (NCBI taxonomy): Eukaryota > Metazoa > Chordata > Actinopteri > Cypriniformes > Gobionidae > Gobio > Gobio gobio. The sequence goes on from NC_137100.1 coordinate 18,699,330, forward strand.
TTTCGGGCCGGGTCGGGCTCTGACTCGGGCTTAAGGTCTTACCTCTAATTTGATCCATCGTTGTTGTATTAACACTTTATACAGCACGGGGCTCTAATCTTTTTTTAAACAAGCTTTACGATGTCTCTCGCGTCTGTTGATATGGTCTTGCTTTAAGTAACAGATTCATTGTTTGTGATTTTACTTTGTTGTTGGCGCTGTATTTTGATACTGACCAATGTGTTTTATGTGGATATTTTTCTAATTTATAGAGGCATATTACGATTTGGAGAGGCTCAGTTTTACTTCATTTTCATAAATGCAAGATATTCTGCAAGTTTTCACTGCCCAGTGTTTTTAAACTGACCAGATGGCCCTAGTTGAATGCACACCTTCAAATTCACTTAAAAAAGCAGCTGTCCATGAAGGTATGAATGTTTTGAGTTATTTGTTTATATACAGTGGCAAGAAATAGTATTTATTTGTTATCCCTTTGGAATTAGTTGGTTTTCTGCATGATTTGGTCAAAAATGTCATCTCATCTTCAAAGTTTCAAGTATATATATTTATATATAAGCACAATGTGCTTAAGCTAACAAAATACAAACAATATTTCATGTGTTTGAATGTGTCCTATTAAAATCAAATCAAATACACAACCAAACATGTGATATGTATTGCCAAATATAGATATTGTTCATTTGAATGATGTTCTGAAAGTTTCTTTTATATTCTGAATTTGCAGTAAGTGGTAATTTTTGCTTTAGAACGATGAAACTTGGCTCTCTTGTACAATTTTTATGGTTACATTATTTACATATATAATATATTTCTGTTTGATTTTGTTGCAGTAAATAGACAAGCAGACTCACCCCAGGACAGGACAATGGAATCTGATCAAAAACAAGGTTAGTTTTAGAAGGCTCTCATAAAGACATAAGCTACTTATACAGATAGTGTGTTGTTATATCTGTCACATCTTTTCCAGGAATAACTTAATAATGTTCTATTGTTTTAGACTGTTCCACAACAGTTGGTCGGCTCTATTGACTGTGGGATATTCATGTTAATGGTAAGGATTTTTTTTTTTTTTAAATAAGAGCTTCTCTTCATTAGGCTGAAAAACAAGAGGGCTTTTCACACTTGAAGTAGTAAACCCCGGGTATACAGAATCCTGGGTTATCTTGCTTCACGTTTCATACTGATCATCATTTACCTAAGATGAACAATTAATCCTGGGTATTCATACACTGCCGTTCCACACTGTACTGTACTAAACCATGGGATAACATCCTTATTTGCAGTGTCACTGATTGGACGAACACCGCACAAAATATGTTTACATAAATGCTCAAGCTTTGCATGTCCTCGTATTACTAGTTTATCCTAAATTAACATTTCAGACTATAAAATAATTAAAATGGTCTCTTCTTCACTGCAATTGTTGCGTTTTCTGTCAGAATTTGACAATTTTCCTCTCCAACGCTGAATTTATTATTTATATAGAATGCACAGCGTTTCAGTGACTGTCCCAAGCACGCAAATATAAAAGTGTGAAATGTTACTTTACCCGGGGTTAAAAGTGTGTTTAGAACAATGATAAGCTCAGTGTGAAAAGCTTGCCTTTGATTTCTGTATACATTTTGAACTGAAAATGGTTATTTGATTTGTGACAGGGTATGATTTATGTCACAAATATAGACATGAGGGAAATTTAATTTAAAAACTTTATTATACATGCTACATCCTTCTACACACGATATTGTTAAAACCCTTCCAACATTTCATCCCATTTTTTGTACCCTTCTCTCATGAAGGAGCCATGGACCACAGAAGACCTCTGCACTGCAGTTGAAAGACTATGGAACAACCAAAAGTTTTCAAAGGTTTAGTGGAAGAGCCGTGATTTCTGAAATTGAAAGAGGAAGACCAGGAAAAAGCCCACAGGCTGAAATTTCAGTTTGACCAACAACTTGCCAAAGAGCCTTTAGTGTTTTTTAAGTGTTTAGTGTTTGGACAAAAGGAGTTTCAGAATTAATTGCATGTTTATGGAGATTTCATTTATTTTAGTATTAATTTGTCATGTACCTGCTGTGCAATAACTTTCAACCTAGTTCAATTTATTCTCTTTGGTCTGATTGTGTATTTTTTTAAAGCAAACCACAGCTAGTATATGATGCCTTTGGGGAAGTACATTTATTAAAATTAAATAATTTTTGTGTGTTGTTTTGGGATTTGATTAATCTGAATCTGCTTGAAATATGCATTCCAGTGTAGAATTGTGTAATGTGTATTATGTACTATGAAAAAAGGTCATTCTGAAATGCTTGAGTAAAAAATATTTTGTCATATAAATAAATGTTCAAATGCTCAATCTTTGTTTTCATTTTTAGTGTTTTAAGCTTTATGTTCAATTGATCTAATATAATCTTTTAAAGAGCACCTATCATGGAATTTTGAAATTTACCTTTCATGTAGTGTGTAACATAGATCTAAGTGAACAAAAACATCCTGTGATAGCTTGAAATATGACAGTGCACCGTATATATAGTTATTTTCTTTCAAAAGTAAGAGTCGACTCGGAGTCATTTTTAAGAATCGTTAGAAGACCGAAGCTTTTTCTCTGACTAGATGACGTCAACTTGTCAAGTTATTTGAATACGATACGCCCACTTATTGCGCTCCAAGACGCCAGTGAAAACTAGAAAACATCATGGCCACGAGACGCTGTGTTCTGAAGTGCGACTCAAAAGCAAACTTCTTTCATCTGCCCAAGGATGAGCATTTGAAGACTAAGTGGCTTGAAGACAAACCATACATCGTCGCGATTGAGTGTTTATTATTAGTCGTCAAATGTATGTTTCGCGATCTCAGGAAGCTTTTATTATGGACTTTTATTATGGCACATGGTATCTTCTTCGTCTGTCTGTACCATATATGGATTACATGTGCACAGAGCGCCCTCCGGCTGCCAGTATGAATTGAAAACAACACATAAGAGACACAATCGCTCATGATTAGGCTATTTCTGCCCATTTTGAGGAAGTATTGAATAAAAAATACTCCTCTGTTTAGAAATTTGACACAGACATATGAGAATCTATCAATATGTCTCCTCATCTGCACACTTTTGAACTAAAAGCCCTGAGGGATGTTGATTTGTCGCGAGTCTTCGTGAGGAGTTTTTTTATGAATGAGATCAGCTGAGGCTCATATTACAATCAAACAGTACCGACGCGGTTTTCATATTCATAACTCCTGACACATATTAACAAATTACTGTCATTATAAGACTTTGATGGGCGTTCCGTTTCCGAGAATATCTGCACAGACTATACCAATCACAACTGACTGGGTCATCGGACCAATCACCGCAGATTAGCGTCACGTAAAGGCGGGGTTTTGAAAAGTGAATCACTAAAGGAATCATTTGAGAATCGCTGTCAAAACAGGTAAAAATAAATGCATATTATAAGAAAACTAAAGTCTTTTTTGTCATTGCATGCATGCAAAACTGTTGTTGGGGACTTCTAAAACAATATTTGGAACATTTTAAATGCCATGATAGGTGCTCTTTAAGACATAATATAAATAGCAACTTTTTACTTTAAAAATCCTTAAAGCAGCACTAGGTAACTTTTCAACCTTCATAATATATTTTCAAGACTCTTGTGATGATACATCGACTTACAATAGGTTGAATGACACGTCTGCCATAGCCTGACGGGGTCTGTATCGTTTTTAATCGTACTTTTAAACTTCGGGTTTCGGGTAGTAACCCGAGAACAAAAAGAACTACAAAATTCGACTGCTTTACGGCATATACGTCACTTCCACCACCCCTTCCTTAAATTCGGACGTGCGAGCCTGAGCCCAACTATCATTTGCTTGCCGGAATTTATAGTCATGGCCGAAGCAGCACAGAAAAATAAGAAAGCAAATGTTTTGTCGGAGGAAAGCAAAAAGAGTTGTCCCCACGTCGCTCCTTCGGGCTGAGCCCGGCCGGACCCCGTGGGGGAAGGCCCGGCCACCAGGCGCTCGCATACGAGCCCCAACCCCAGGCCTGGCTCCAGGGTGGGGCCCCGGCTGCGCCGCACCGGGCGACGTCACGGTCCTCGTTTTCCTTGTCGTCATAAGGGGTTTTATTAACGCCGATTCATAAAGTTATTTTAGAACCACTGTAGTGAGATGGACTTTGTAACAACGTCATTAGTACCTATTAAGGGTCTTGAGAGTGAACCGTGCCATTGTGCCAATGGAGGCCTTTCAGAGCCATCAGATTTCAACTAAAATATCTTCATTTCTGTTCTGAAGATGAACGGAGGTCTTACGGGTGTCGAACGACATGAGGGTAAGTAATTAATGACAGAATTTTCATTTTTGGGTGAACTAACCCTTTAATATTCAAGGATCATGTCGCGATTTGATTTATTGTACAGCTCTACCGTCGATGTATTCATTCATCCATCAGTTTGCTTGTTTTACGTGATATCTGCGTTATACTGTAAATTAATTGTTGTGACTGGATTCCGGGATTCCCTCTGCATCACAGAAATCACTCGGTCTTAAGTTAAAAACATACCTTTATCTACACAAAGGGATGTTCCCGAACATGTTCTATGCGTTTCCTCATTTGCATCAACATTTTGTGTAACTTTGATGATATCCTTCAGGACAACACCACGTTATTTTTTTCTATATCCAAAGTATTCCCATACTAGTGGTTCACGACGGCGTTTCGCTTTAAGCTGGATCTGCATCACTGACATGTCCTGTCCGTCTCCATCTTTTTGTGATTTTTGTGCGTTCTCCCGCCCTTCAATTCAATGCAGTCGTTTCCGGATCGCTTTTCCCCCACTTTTGTATTATTTATTTATTTTACTCAGTAACGGATGTGGTTTAAAATGTAGCAAAGTACAATACTTCAAACAAAACATACTTAAAGGTCCCATGGCATGGATGTTTTATTTTATTTTATAATGTATTCTGAGGTGTACTTATATTGTTAGTATGATTTTTACATCATAAAATGTCATAATTTAGAAATAAAAGGCATTTTTTCCTATACTGATGTTTGCCCTGTGGCTGAATGCCCTGTTTCAAGGGGCGTGTCTGCTGTGAGACTTCAGTAAAAACGCCCACTGTTGTGATTGGCTGACATCTTTGCATTTGAAATGAGCGGAGGGGGCGTGGTTTAACGAGGTCTACGAGCTGAGGCACAAGCCTGCTGCCAGGGAGACGGATGTCACTTCACATCAGTTCTCCCAGCACTTCTCAGTTCAGTGAACTGTTGTAGTTACTAGCATATACTTCAGGTTATTAGTTTATTTCTAGTCGGAGGAGCTGTCACTCATGTCAGAAAGTTAGTAACTTTAGTAAATGATGGATCAGCGCTGACAACCGTTTAGAACGATTCAGTCCGATTTGGTGAATTGGTTCGTTTCACTAAAAAGAACCGGTTCAAAAGAATGATTAGTTCGCGAACCGGACATCAATGGACCTGCTAAGTTATGAGAGCGCTGTCAGTGCGAGTTTATTTTGTTTGTATCTGAGAGTTCTGAATAAACACGAGTCCCAGTCATGCCGAGCCCGTCTTCCTCCTTATTACCAACTTTTAACACATGTAATGTACCATAACAGGAGATGAACGAGTTACGAGTAAGTGTTGATTATAGCATTATTTTTTAGATATTTTCCTATCATATGAAAAGCGTCAGTGACGCGCATTGAGTACACAAAGACAAAAAAGACACAACAGGGCAGTAATCGAATGTAATTCAGATTATTGTGGGGCTTGGCTGGCTAGCCCAGATACGCCCACGCTTACCCCCCTTCTGCTTAATCTCGCGCCGCGTTTGGTGCCTCCGCTGTGGGCCAGATGCAGTACTGGGGGTCGGTGATGTTGAAGGACCGGCCAGTGCAGCCTGAGCTTCGGCGTGCGTGAGGTTTATCTCTAAAGATGTGATTCTGCCGATGTTTAGCAGAAACTCAACGACTGTATGCACATTTTAGAACAGATAGAAGTACAAAAGGACGTACAAAAACACCATTCTGTCGGGAGAGAGAGAAGCCGCAGCACGAATAATGAAGTTCTGTGTGAACTTGAATAATAAGCTAAACATCAGAAATCACTGATCACAGATGAGAAGGAACTGAAAAAAGACTTCTGTTTTCATTTGTACATCCAAACACTGAGAAACTGCCAGAATTCACTCGTTCACAAGCTATGATCTCTCGAGGACAAACAAATATGGCGCTTGCATGGGCGTGCCAAATTCTCTAGGCGGAGGAAAGGGAGGTAATCGTTCCTGTTATGACGTCATAGGTGAATTCAAGATCAGCTCATCTGGGCTGTCATTTTCTCAAAGGCAGAGAAAGACAGCCAGAACTCGGTTTACACCGATCAAAATTTCTAGCCACTTGGGGACAATATTTAGGCTAGTGGAACTCATATTAATGTTGAAAAACCTCATAAAATGAAAATTTAATGCCATGGGACCTTTAAGTAAAAGTTAAATTACAGATTTTTAAAACTACTCCAGTATATTTAACAGATCTTCTATCGCCCTACAATCCATCGCGCTCTTTAAAGGGTTAGTTCACCCAAAAATGAAAATTCTGTCATTAATTACTCACCCTCATGTCGTTGGACACCCGTAAGACCTCCGTTCATATTCGGAACACAAATGAAGATATTTTAGTTGAAAGCTGATGGCTGAGAAAGGCTTCACACAGGCCTCCATTGGCATTCAGTACATTGACACTTCCAAGATCCATGAAAGGCACTTAAAACGTCGTTACAAAGTCTATCTCACCACAGTGGCTCTACAATAATCATACAATGCGACGACAATAGTTTTTGTGCGCAAAAAAAAATCAAAATAACACCTTTATCCAACTTGTTCTCGACTTCCGTGTATGCCTCCACTCCAAGATCACTATTCCTAGGATATCTAAGTCCACAAAAGGAGGGAGGGCATTTTCACATTTAGCTCCTAAACTCTGGAATAGTCTTCCTGATATTTTGTTCGAGGTTCAGACTCGCTGTCCCAGTTTAAAACTAGATTAAAGACGCATCTCTTTAGCCAAGCATTCACATTATAATTACCTTTTATACTACAGTTAAATCGGATCAAAAGCATTAATATTCTGAACAGCAGCTATGCTAATTATTTCCCATCTGCTTTTCTGTTGTTATCTCGGGACACTAGTCCCGAGGTAACTAGTTCGTCAGCTCCAGTTTGTATCCAGCCTCTCATGGAGACTTCAGATGCCCCAACACCTGTGATGAGACGACTCGACGCCTGTGAAGAGACGACTCAACGCCAGCGTTGTTATGGCCTAAATTAATACATGATTGATTAACTTTTTCTAACATTTATCTTTAACATTCTCTTTCTAACATTTTTCAATGTACATTTATGAAATGCACTTTCTGTAAAGCTGCTTTGAAACAATGTGTATTGTGAAAAGCGCTATACAAATACATTTGAATTGAATTGAACTACTTAAAAAAGTAGAAGTACACAGAAAAAACTACTCAATTACAGTAACGCGAGTAAATGTAATTCGTTACCTTCCACCTCTGATAGATAGATATACTCACTTTTCATAGTACATAGTTAAATCATAAAAATACACACATTACACATTGAAAAAAATATATAAAAAAAAAAATAAAAAAATTATATATATATAACCCCATTGCAACGTTTTGTTAAAGCAGCACTAGGTAGGTTTTGCTCTCGGGGTCCCCCTACAGTTGGGAAACAGTATTGTCCTCTACTACTGTCGTAAACTCTTGTCATCTTACATCAGTGGATGCATCGCACGTATAGCCCTGCATAGCCCTGAACACTGCAGGAGTTCACATGCAGGTGTTCTGCTTGCGTCGCGTGTGAAATGTCTTCATCAGAGGTACAGTGGCATATGTTCCCTTTCAAAAGCTACACTCAATGCTGCATAAGCTTATGCAAATGGGGATGTCTTTGACATAACCAGCTGTGAAAATAGTGTGAAAACACGTCAATGAAATTGACCCGGGAGGTATTTATAGCCTCGGCTGGTGACGTCATAGGCGCACCTGCTGCACGAGGCTATAAATAGATGAGCTTCAGCTGGAGCAAACCAGATCTTCTTTGTTTGAAGACCAGTCCTGAAGCATCATCAGCACGGCCTAGCAATGCAACATCTCGTTCCGCTTTATCAGGGAACAGGGTTACAGTCAAGTAACCTCAAGTGTTCCCTTTCAAAAGCTACACTCAATGCTGCATAAGCTTATGCAAATGGGAACGAGAATACCCACGCCGCCGTGCTTGATGGTGCCTGGACCCCTTACGGTTGTGTAGGTGTGCACAAGAACGCAAGAAGCCTCGGCATTAGCCTGTGATATCGACTCAAGGACATGAGAGCCCGGAGTGGCATGAGCATCCAAGCTATAAAGTCTTATGAATGTGTGCGGAGAGGACCAACCTGCCGCATCACAAACACTTTGTAAGGGAGCACCCCTTGCTAACACAGTAGAAGAGGCGACTCCCCTGGTGGAGTGAGCCCTTAATCCTATAGGCGAAGCTTGACCGCGCGCCTCATAGGCAAGAGCAGTAGCATCCCTGACCCAATGTGACATTTTTTGGTGGAGGCAGAACCTCTGTTACGGCCCCCATGGCAAACAAACAGTTGCTCTGACTTACGCCACTGGCTAGTGCGGTGGACGTAGGCCTGAAGAGCATGGACTGGACACAGTCTATGAAGTTTCTCCTGCTCCGGCGTTGTGAACGGCAGAGGGCAGAAGGTTTCAAGAGTGACAGAATGTACAGTCGACAAAGGAACCATAGGCAGGTAGTCAGGGTGGGGATGCAAAATCACTTTCACCAAACCTGGGGCAAAATCTAAGCAGAATGGCGATATTGACAGAGCCTGCATGTCCCCAATTCTTTACAGAGAAGTTATAGCCATAAGAAAAACCATCTTTAGAGTCAGAAGTTTGTCAGACGCTGATTCTAGAGGTTCAAAGGGGGTCTCAACCAGACCCTCGAGGGCTAAAACTAAGTCCCATGAAGGGATCTTGGCTCTTAATGGAGGCCACAACTGCCTGGCACAACAAAGTGAGCAGGCAGAAGATGCCTCCCAAGCGGCACCCCATCCACCAGGGCATGGCAAGCCAAAAGAGCGGCCACATAAACCATGAGTGGAGGGGCAAGCTAATGTTTCAAAGGGGGTCTCAACCAGACCCTCGAGGACTAAAGCTAAGTCCCATGAAGGGATCTTGGTTCTAACAGGTGGCCTCAACCGCCTACCCCACGTATGAAGCGAGCGAGTAGAGGATGTCTCCCGAGCGGCACCCCATCCACCAAGCCGTGGCAAGCCGAAAGAGCGGCCACATGAACCCTGAGAGTGGAGGGGCAGGTGCCTGATGACAACTTTTCTTGCAGAAAATCCAGAACTGAAGTAACCTGGCAGTTGACTGAATCTACATTGTGTCGTACACCACCTTTCAAAGACACCCCATTTATTAGCATAAACTTTCTGAGTGGAGGAAGCTCTAGCACTTAGGATGGTCTCAATAACTGCAGGCGAAAGCCCCGTGTCCCTCAGTTGGTGCCCTTCAGGGGCCAAACATGAAGGTTCCACAGGTCGGGCCTGGAATGGAATATCGTGCCCTCTGCCTGAGACAGAAGGGGTATATAAGGAAGTACGCTGGCAACATCACATTATGTTTCTGCTTTGGAGCCAAGAGGATCTCTTCACTCCTACAAGCCTGAATTCTGAAGTCTTCTCTTCAGTCTTCGAGACCAACGGTTCTCCAGGGTGTTGGTGTTACGGCGCGTTCCAGCGATCTCATGCTGCCTGCCTGCTGATCTGTGCAGTGATCTGCAACAGCTGTGTGTGTGTTTCCCTGGGCGCTTCGGCACTCTGCAGAGCTTTCCTCTCACAAAAAGAGCTTGCGCGTGGCACGTCTTTTTCAAGACGGTTCGCCCGTGCATTTCCGGGTGCGATCGATCTCCGTTGCTGTCTATGGGCACATTCACTGCTCGATGTGTTTGGGCTTCAGCACGTTCGGGCAGTGTTTGTGGATGCGTCATGTTCCCATTGCGGGAACGTGACCATCGCGATGTTGCGGTCGAGACTCAGTGATCTCCGTGAGGAGAGAGAGTCCCCTCTGCCACACCCCAATCTACCGTCTCCGAGAGAGGTGGTACTTTGGCTGGTGGCCAGGGTGACCTGAGTGCGGTGCCGTGGTATTAAGAACCCCGACGATCATTCCTCGGGCCACGCCCCCTCTCGCACATTGCTTAAACCCAACAACCCTTAAGCCCGTCTCTGACGCCTCGTTCGTTTCGTTCACGCTCCAGATAGCAGTGAGATGTCGATCGCCGCATCCCAAGGTGGGCTGGAGTCCTTTGGGGATGACGATTAGGAGTTGTGCTCCGCCTCCGGGTGTGTCAGCGCTGCCTGATCCGACCTAAAGTTGACAGCCATGTTATCTCGGGCAGCCGCGAGTCTCGCGCTGGTGTGGAACTCCGCCCAGTCGCGAGTGCTCGTGGTTGCGCGATTGGTTTTTGGGGACGGCACCCGACAGCTGTTGGGCCCCGCCCCCAATACCTTTCGCTCCCGAGGTGCATGAGGAGATCACGTGGTCCCGGAAGTCCCCGTGCTTCCCGCGATCGTTTGGTGGCCTCCTCCACCTTCTCTGCCCTTGATGGGGCCGCGACCTAGGGTACACTGGGGCCCCCTCACCCCCACTGTTGAACTCTCTGTTGCGCACTACGGTGTCCACAGAGGGCTTGACGTGGCGTGGTGTGGCTGTCCTAAGCACCCTCCCAAAGCCTGTGGGCTCGTCTACTTCGGTGGCGTGGTCCTGCAGAGCTACGGGCAGGCCGCCGCCCCTTTGCACATGCACAAACACATGGAAATTAATACACAAGGCAACCAAGAAACAATAGAAACCATCAATTAATTATTTAGTGTTTTCACTACAAATAATGAACAATTGTTTGTCCAGCTTGAACAATGCCCAGTGTGCAATTTTTATCATGGGCAATTTAAGTTTACAATTAAAAACAACAAAACTACTCAAAACCATTAAGGATTACACATCAGTTTTTAAATATATATACATTTTGTCAGCCTTATACCTCGGCGTGTGTGTGTTTCGGCAGGAGACACGGGACGAGGGCTAACGTACTGGTGACCGCGGGAGAAAACACGCTGGTCTCCGTTGCCTGCAATTCATTGGGGCCACTCGTTACGTCTGGAAAAGCACGTTGAAAAAAGTTACTGCAACGTGTTGAAACACTGCAACGAGTTTAATAGATGATATAAGATGAGATATTTAACTTCAACCCACTCGGATTCCTGGATGGAGTCTTTCGTTACCGCTGCACCAGAAAAGGATATCTGTGTCCCAACAACGCATCCAGGCGGTCATACCACTCGTTGATACGCCGGTCTGAACCGCTCCGGTTGTTATCCTTTAATTTCTTGTAATCTTGTCTTAATGTATTTAACTTCTCTCTGCACTTTTTTTCCAGTGTGACGGGAACCGAGTCGATATCTTCAGGTATACCTTTTCATTGCGGGTCGCCGTTTCCAGTTCCCGCTGGATGTCCTCCTCCGCATATATGCTCAATAAAGCCTGAACCTCGTCGTCGGTCCATCGGTCGAATTTTTTGTTGAACTCCATTGTTGCAAAGAAAATATTTTTACTGAACGCAGAACCCACCTCGCAAAAGACTTGTAAAAATGGCGGTGGAAAAAAAAAATGCTGCGAGAGCTCAACCAATCAGCATGTTCAGCGCCCAAGTCCCACCCCCAAAAGTTCCGGAACTTTTGAAAAGTACCACCTCGCAAGCAGGGCCGTTTGGAGGGGGAAATATTTACCCGGAGCTTCATTTAGACCCTGGTTCCTGCGGTCGAAACACACGAGTTCCCCCCCAAAGTTCCTAGTTCCGGGGGGAAGTTCCTGCGGTGGAAACGCGGCTAATGTCAACAGCTTTGTCTGGTAGACATTCTAATGGTCGCCCGAGGATTCGCCACCTTGCCACCAAAATGCCAAAGGCATTCTCAATCACCCGCCTGGCTCTGGAGTGCCGGTAATTGTAGGTCTGCTTATCCATGGGCAGGTTCATCCCTATATAGCAAAGCAAAACATTATTAATGGGCAAGCATTAAACACATCAAGCAATGGCAGTCATTATATATACAAACAAAGTACAATTAAATTAAATACATTTTGTCTGTGGCATACCTTGAAATGGACGCATGAGGTTGTTGTGTAGGGGGAATGCAGCATCACCAACTATCACATGTGGGATTTGGACTCCACTTCCAGGAAGATTGGCTGGTGGTGGCAGATTCAGTTTGTGTTCGAGAAGCTTAGAACCAAATCGGCTCTCCTTGAACACACCACCGTCACTTTCCCGCCCGTATCCCCCGACATCCAACATGGTGAAGCGATATCTGGCGTCACAGGTAGCCATCAGAACAATAGAGTGTGTGCCCTTCAGAGCATATGAGCGGAGTGGAGCGGTGAGAATCTCCGCTCATCGCTCACGGAACTGTTCACCCCTCCGCTCCCCCGCTCAAAGCTACATCAGGCCGCTCCGCTCATTATCGCTCAGCGCTCAACGCAGTTTGCTTTGGGCTCCACTCAAATCGCCCCCCGCTCGCTCCAAAAAAGGAAAAAAATCTACATGTATATCACTTTTAGCTTAGACCACAGCCTTACCTCCTAAAGAACTGAGCAACAACAACATTTTTCAAACAAAAATGTTTTATTTCAAATTACAAATTAGGCTAGTCACAAAAAGTCCTGTAAAATTAAACGAATAAATGGGCCTTATAATATAAATAAAAATGATATAAACAAAAATATACATAAAAGTTTTAAAAGTAAATGAACTATTAGGCCAGAATTTTGATTAGTGAACTTCTGCGCAACGCCCATGATTAAAATTTAAATTGGCTTATATCCATCCATTGTACACACAAACTGCTGTAAAATTAAATGAATAAATGGGCCTAATAATATAAATAAAATGTAGGCTATATAAACAAAAATATACAAAATCCACAAACGTTTTAAAAGTAAATTAACTATTAGGCCAACATTCTTGTAATTGATTTCACATTCTTGTAACTGATTTTTGCGCAGCGCGCAGGATTAATTTAAATTGGCTTATATCAATTGTACAAAAAGAAAGCTGTAAAATTAAACGAATTAATGGGCCTAATTATATAAATAAAAATATACAGGCTATAGGCCTAGATCAAAGTTTTAAAATGAACTATTAGTCCAAAATTCTTAACTGAACTTTTGCGCAGAGTGCAAAAAAAAATGTGCTTTCCATGATTGCATAACGAATTAACAATTCATTACCACCCGTCAGCATGTTTTAATAATTTGTTTCCTCATTTTAATTAGATCGTGGCCACATTGTAATAATCCGTTCCCTATAGTTTTAATAAAATTGGAGAACGAATTAGTTCAACGTGGCCACGATTTACTTAACCAGGGAGAACGAATTAAGAAGTTGTGGGAACGAATTTCATTTGTGGCTACGATTTAGAAATGAGAAAACGAATTCTTAATTCATGGGAACGAAATATTAATTTGTGGCCAGTGGCCATGGTATATTTTTGTCTGCATGTAATAAGAGCAGGGCTCCGTATACACGACAGACCTACCGTGCCTTACCTATTTATCTATTAATTTATTATCGAATGATATATAGCTCACCTTTTGCTGCACTGCCATGTTTGCGTAGCACATCCTCGTGCTTTCTGGCAATGTCGCTTTAGATTCCAATATCTTAGCTAACTCTCACAATCTCTCCACACTCCCTTTCAATTTCTTCTCCCTGCTCGTTCTTAACTTTGTGCATTTCTGTATAAGGTTCGCAACTTCATTAAAACAATATTTGAACTCCATAACCTATTGCTCCACTATTGCTTAGCTATTTCACAGATTCTAGATCTAGCAAATCACCAAAGGACATTCTGTGTTAAGCGGGTTGAGCGAGCGGCGCTGAGCGAGTTGAGCGGAATCTTCAGAAAGGCGCTCACCGCTCTGGAGGAAATATTACCGCTACGCTCCCCGCTCCGCTCCGCTTACATGCTCTGGTGCCCTTGTAATTGTAGTAGTCGCTCCTGGCGTGCGGTGGTGCTTTTATGTTGACATGCTTTCCGTCGACGCTGCCAACACAGTTCAGAAAGTTCCACAGTCGCCAAAAATCAGCAGCAATACTTTCCCATTGGGCGACTGGGCAGGGAAGAAACTCTGGCTGCAGTGCTTTCCACAAAACTTTACAGACTTCCGACACTATGGAAGACACGGTGCTTGATGACACTTTGTAGCTAGCTGCAACAGCCTGTTGGCTTCCACCCGAAGCCAAAACTCGCAGGGTGATTGCTAGCCTCTGTGTAATGTCTACAGGCATACTGTGAGTACACTGATGTAAGATAAATGGTTGCACACGTCGAACCAAATAGTCAAATCTAGCCGCCAACATCCGAAAATATCTGAAGTGCATTTCCTCATCGAGATCTCTCAGTGGCCGGACAAGCACAGAAAATTCACCGTCCTTCTGCCTCAACTGGTTCACAGGTCGCACGTACCATCTCCTCCTCCGACGCCTTCTCTCATTTCTGCTTTTTAATTTGAGTAATTTCAATAAAAGTAACTTTTTTTCAATATCGATCAGCTCTAATTCCAACACGATCCGCTCAGTTTCATTCACCATTTTTTTTTGCCCGAAAGAGACAACACAGTGAAGCATAGAAACCCCACCGCCCACTAGCGTTTCGGTGGTGTAATTTCAGAACAACGCAGAAACAACGCAGAAGTATAAATGCTCACGACGGCGTACACTATGGCGTACACTCGACGCAGAAGTATAAATTGGCCTTTACACAGTTCAAAATGCTTAAGCTACATCTGACGACATTGCATACGAGTTACGTTTTTTTCCCTCGGTCTGGCAGGAGCTAGATATTTTACTTTATTTCATTTTTTTTCATTCATTATCCTTTATTTTACCAGGAAATACTCCAAGAAACTAACCAATAAATCTCTTTTTCAAGGGAGTCCTGGCTAAGACAGCAGGGGGGAAAAAAAACAAAAACATATACACAATTAACCGAAGAAGAGATTTAGCAATTTAAAGGTGAACTATGTAGGATTTTTGCAGTAAAACATCCAGAAACCACTAGGCCAGTGTTATATATTTTGTTCAGTTGAGTACTTAGAATATCCCAAATGTTTTCAACTATTTGTAAATCGTGAGAAAATTGCTATTTGAACCAAGGAGCCGGGACGTGTGAGCTATGCGTGTGAGGGAGTCGCCTGTCGATTGCGTCATATCTGCGTCACCCTCGGTCTCCGGTTTTATTCAGTGAAACGCTTTACTCTCACTGCATTGTGAACAAGTGTCATAGCAGCCGCCGAGCGAACGTCATAACTTCCTTTTCAACACACTCAGATATATCTAATACGATAAACAGAGCTGCGTTACTGCACACTCAGCACTGGAGAAGAGGAAGTGCCGCCGGCAACCGTGTCATAATAAAAGTCCCGCCGGCGACTATGCCATAATAACAGTCCCGCTCTTCAATCGCTCCTGCGGCCTTGCTCAGCTCCACAACACTCGGTCCTGCTCTGCTTCACTACAGTAATGTTAATAATCGCATCCATGAACATGATTTCTGCCCGAGTCCTATCCTGACTGTTTTCCACCGGCTGTGAGGTGAAGACCACATGTCCCAAGATTCTGCGCTCAAACGTGGCGTCATCAAACTACGCCTTTGTTTTGAACAGGCGACCTCTAGTGGACGGAAAAGTTACATAGTGTAGCTTTAACATCATCTCAACATAATCACCATGTCAAAAATCAATAACATCACATGTGCATTTATTACTCAAATAGTCCTTTATCCTAGTTTCAAACTGTGTTATTGTCGGTAGATACTCAAATTTGAGCTGTTTCTGCAATTTACACCAGGAAAAAGGTGCAAAAACTTTAAAGGCACTTTCACAGAAAACAGTTCGTGTTCGTGGGATATCATACATGATCATTCCTGGTAGTGACTTTTGGAGTCAGAAGAAAACATAAGTAGGGAGGCAGTTTTCAAAGTATGGCCTTAAAAAGAAAAATATACCAGTGCTCTAGTCTAGCCTGCGATTGTGCAAAGATGGCCAACCAACACTCTCATACAGGCTACAGTGATGAGTACAAAAATTAGAATTAGTTACAAATCTTCGTGCCGCATGATATACTGAATACAGCATTTTCAAAGAAAATTGATTTGCATGCATGTATAAACTTTATAAAGTTTTAAATATGGATATTTTTTCTTACACAAACACATCGCTTCATTTCAGAAGGCCTTTATTAACCCCCTGGAGCCGTGTGGAGCAGTTATATGATGGATAGATGCACTTTTATGGACTTCAAAAATGAAGCAACAATTCACTGCCATTATAAAGCTTGGAAGAGCGAGGACATTTTTAATATAACTGATTTTATTCGTCTGAAAGAAGAATGTCATATACACCTAGGATGACTTGAGGGTGAGTAAATCATGGGCCAATTTAAATTTTTGGGTGAACTAACCCTTTAATGCTTGTTCTGATAGAAACGTGTCAGAATACACAGTGCATCACAGTTTGTAGCGTATGGGTATATAGTGTATTGCCGCAGACCAGTCAGGGTGCCCATGCTGACCCCAGTCCACTACCAAAAGCGCCAACAGAACT
Source organism: Gobio gobio (assembly GCF_949357685.1). NCBI lineage: Eukaryota > Metazoa > Chordata > Actinopteri > Cypriniformes > Gobionidae > Gobio > Gobio gobio. Next base: position 18,716,062 of record NC_137100.1, read on the forward strand.
GGACCACGGAGCAATGGAAGGTGAGAGGCCTGGTATGATGAAGGCAAGCCGGCGGAGGCAGTGTGATGCTTTGGGCAATGTTCTGCTGGGAAACCTTGGGTCTAGCGATCCATGTGGATGTTACTTTGACACGTACCACCTACCTAAGCACTGTTGCAGACCATGTACACCCTTTCATGGAAACGGTATTCCCTGGTGGCTGTGGCCTCTTTCAGCAGGATAATGAGCCCTGCCACTAGGCAAAAAACAATGGGATGTGCTGAAAAACAAGTCCAATTCATGAAGGCCCCACCTTGCAACTTACAGGACTTAAAGGATCTGCTGCTAACATCTTGGTGCCAGATACCACAGTCTAGTGGAGTCCATGCATTGACGGGTCAGGGCTGTTTTGGCAGCAAAAGGGGGACCAATAAAATATTAGGAAGGTGGTCATAATGTTATGCCTGATCATTGTGTATGTATTTATAAATATAAATAATTATATATATATATATATAATATATATAAATATATATATATATATATATATATATATATTATATTTATATATTATATATATATATATATTCACATAGTACCCTTTGGACCCCATGGTATTAAAGGAGTGAGGAATCTACTTTATTTCCATCAATATTGCAAAATGTTTTCAGGCTACTATTGTACTTAAAAATGTCATATTTTAGTTTGCAATAAGAAATTAAACTGATAGAGCCAAAACATGTGACACTTTAAAACAAAAACCAGTAAGGTTTCTTCACAAGGAATACAGCTAAGTCTTATAAGGAAATGAAAATGACAACCACATTTAAAACCCATCTTTATTATAGAAGATAAAAAAATGAACATGAAATAGTAAATCAATTGAATTGTTCATTAAACCCTATAAATGCCCAGTTTTATTGTGTATAATAGACCGTGATGGACCCACTGTCTCTTTTTGTTTGCTTGTTTGTTTTCTACCCACACAATGCACATCTATCATTCCTTCTCCCATTATAAATACAACCATATCTTTGTTTATTAATGAAACATTGCTAAAGCTGTGAGCTTTAGAAGTTCCATCCTGTATTTGTGTGTTTGTCACTGTTACAGCATCTCTATGCTGGCAGCCAAAATGGCAATTATTTAAGCATTTATGTTTGTGTGTTTACATGTAAACACAGTATTTCAGACATGTATTTGTGTGTATACATTATTCAGTGTTAATGTTATGACATACGATATATATATATATATATATATATATATATATATATATATATATATATATATATATATATATATATATATATATATATATGAGTCTTATGGTCCAAGTGTGCATAGCTATCTGCTTGCTTTCCTAATTTCTAAGCACATGTGTCAGTTTGTCCGAAAGTGCTCAGTAAGCACTATGACGAGTCTCAAGCTACATTTATTGTTCTTCTGTATCTTGGTGGGATAAGCGACTGTGTGAGTTTCAATGTGGCGATTGTGTATTTGCGGCCGGTGATTCCGAACGTTCTAGCTTGACAGCAGACTCCATGCTGATGGGTGAGGTAGAGGAGGGAAGGATACTTGAGCCCTTGTTCTCCAGTGAGGAAGAGGATGAAGGCAAAGACACTACAATGTATTTCTGGAGAGGGCGTGAGCCGCCCACAGCACCTGTGTTTCCAGACTCAAGTTTGACGAGTGGCTGTAAAGATGTGGGGGTGCTGGGGACTGTACTTGTGACAGGAGATCCAGACTGGGAGGTGCTGAGAGTGATTACCTGGAGGAAGAGTTCACATCTACAATTACAACAGATATATAGATTAGAGACTAGATTTTGACATTTTTTGAAGAATTTCAGTTCCACTCGCTAAACTCACTGCCACAATGCTACGATGTTGTGGGTGGTTTTAGGGCATTGCATTGTCATTTCTAAGGTGTTGCTAGGTGGAGTTGCTGGGTGGTTGCTTACTGATCCAAGTCAAACCCACCTCCAAGTCTCTATGACATTCTGGACACTACATATGGCTTGAGTCAATGTAAATGTATAGGATATTTTTAAGCTATTACTTTTCTAAGATCTGTATGAGAGTAATGAGATTTTTTTTTCCGCATTACAGTATTGCAAAAGGTTCCGAAAAATGTGCTTAATCTTCATGAGAAATAAACTGATTAAAAATACATGGTTAAAATAGGCTTTTTAGATTAATTTTAGATAGTATAATTACATTGAAATTGCAGCTCCAAAAAATTGTTTACCAATGAGCAAAATGTTTCGAACAGTCAGGTCTTCCTCAGACACAATACCCGTGTGGAGATAACAATGATTAGAAACACAGAATCATGTGACAAATGATTAGAAACACACACAGAGTCATGTGACAAAAACAAAACAAAACTGCAATCTAAATCAACTACACAATATCACAATATTATTTTTATCAACTATAAAAATAATAGTAATAATAATTAAAAAACAAAAACATAAAATCACACCTGCTATGTACACTACACTGTGTGCAGAATTATTAGGCACGTTGATTTTCTGATCATATTTTTTTCCAGGCACATTTTACCAATTCCAAACCACAGTAATCCTAATAACTACTATTCATTTTGTATTTAATAATTTTTAAGTGATATATAATTATTCATGAAGGCTGAAAATGAAAAACACCCTTTATTCAGGTGTGCAGAATTATTAGGCACGTTTTCTTTTACAGATAAAATGAGCCAAAAAAGAGATTTAACTCAGACTGAAAAGTCAAAAATTATTAAATGCCCATGAGAAGGATGCAATACTAATGCAATACTAGACATTTCAGTTAAGGCATGACCATTGATCAGTGAAATGTGGGGTCAGCAGGGTCAGATAAAAACAGGTGGCGAAGAAAAGACACATGTTAACTTCAAAAGAATTAAGAATTAAGGTGAAGAATTAAGTGTGAAACCATCAGGAATCCTTTAGTCTCCAGCGCCACAATTTTCCAGAACTGCAACCTACCTGGAATCTCCAGAAATGCAAGGTGTCAGGATCTCATAGACTTAAGTAAGGTAAAGAATCCTAAAAAATGACCCCCACTCAATAAGAATCACAAGCTGAAGTGTTGTAAAATACATGAAGAGGTGTTGTGAATACAGAAGTTTTGAGAGTTCATTTTTAGTCCATCTCTGCAAAAAGGACTTCAGGGCCCGTATTCATAAAGAATCTTAATGCAAAGAGTAGCTCCTAGTGACAAAATTCTAAGAAAATTCTTAGAAATGTGGCCGTTTACTCTTAAAATTAACTAAAAAATCCTAGTAAAGAAAAAAGTAATTCAGAAAGCATCTTAACCCTTAAAAGAGGTCTTAAGGTCAAATTTGTTAAGAGCACAAATGAGGACTTTTAAGAGGCTTAAGAGTTTCTTTAGTAGCGGAGAAAATGGCAGAAAGACGAAGAGGGAGAAGAAATGTGTTGCAGACAATGGAGGACAGTGACTTAATAAAACGCTATAGATTAGATCGTGCAGGGATCATGTTTGTTGCATTAAACCCAACTTTCAAACCACCAATTAAATAGACATGCCAGCAATCAGTGTAATTGGAAAGAGTGGAACAATGTTTATAATTCTAAGCCAATCAAATACCTTATAGGAAATTAACAGCTTGGTAAATAATAAAAGGATTTATATACACTGAAAAAAATGATTTGTTGAATTTACTAAAAAATGTTATCGTAAGTGGTCGCAATCAATTTATTTGATCTCAATTTAAACAAAAACACATGCAATTCCCATAAAACTAATTATTTTTTTCAAATTAAAATAAAAAAACTACATTTAAATTATTTAAACGAGCACAAATTAATTATGCTTAATTTAATCGGGCCATAATAATTTTTTTCAGTGTACATATATAATGTGTGTGTGTGTGTGTGTGTGAGTGAGTGAGAGAGAACGGTAAAATAGGACAATTTGCGCTTGTAATTTCAAAGTGAAGGCTTAGAATAGACCCTATTCTTAAAAGCGCTCCTTTTTTCCCCTTTTTGGACAACCAACCAATCACAGTCTTCAAAAGACTGTGTCATACGTAGCAACGGGGTCAGCCCCGCCTCTTCACTAAGATAAAAGTTTTTGTATTTTCCTTGCTCAGAGTTGCTCTCAGATCGGTCCCGAATAGCTCTTAAGCTAAGACTCCTACGTAAAAGTTTTTAAGCTAAATTAGGAGTTTTCTGAGAGGACTCTTAGAATCTTTATGAATACGGGCCCAGGATAGGAGATGGACTAAAAATGAACTCTCAAAACTTACTGCCAGATTCTGGAAGATGAATTCTTCAAACAGTGGTACAAGAGGATGTGGTGCTGGTCCTTCAAGAGTCTATCTGTCTATAAAGCCTATACAATTCTTCATGTATTTTACAACATTTCAGCTTGTGATTCTTATTAAGTGGGGGTCATTTTTTAGGATTCTTTACCTGACTTAAGTCTCTGTGATCCTGACACCTTGCACTTTTGGAGACTGCAGGTAGGTTGCAGTTCTGGAAAAGTTAAATCTCTTTTTTTTTGGCTCATTTTATCTGTAAAAGAAAACATTTCTAATAATTCTGCACACCTTAATATAAGGTGTTTTTCATTTCCAGCCTTCATGAACAATTGTATATCACTTATAAATGTTTAAATATAAAATGAATAGTAGTTATTAAGATGAATGTGGTTTGGAATTGGTAAAATGTGGCTGAAAAAAAATATGATCAAAAAATCAACGTGCCTAATAATTCTGCATGCAGTGTATTATCTTCTTGTCCTGCACCAGAGCCAAATTTGGGTTTTGGATGTGCACACTTTTTTTTGGCTTAACTATCATGACACAAATTCCTTTAAAACTCTTACCTGCTGAGTGGATGCAGCCCCTGCACTTGTTGCCATAACAATATACTTGGTTGCTGGGGGTGACGGCTGAGTGGGCGTTCCAGGGCGAGTGGACATGAGGGTGAGCGAACTGGGGACTTTAATAATGCTGGGTGTGCGTGAACCACCTGATGTTGACAATCCACTCTGAGACATTGACAGAGTTGGGCGTGGCTGCAGAGGGACAGAGTGAGCATTCAGGTTTGATTTGAATGATTTTAACAAGGTATTTTAGAAGAGAACTACTGGTTATGATTTAGACCAGCTTGACAAAAGTTTTATTTCAGATTTACTCACCTGTGTGATAGTGAGTGTAGTTCTGTTAACCGTTTGGGCCTGGAAGGAAGCCTGTGCACGGGCCTTGATCACATGTGAACAGAGCATGGTGCCCAGATAACCATAATCTGCCTTGTATTGATCCACCAAATCTGGTAGCGGCCTAGTTTTAGCAACCACACTTGCACAATGTTTCTAAACAGAACAAAAGAGAGAAGTACTTTATCAGATAAGAACAAAAAGAAGGAAATCCTGTTTAATTATTATAAGTAGTATTACAAATATTTATTTTATTACAGCTTCAATTATAATATATATATATAGCTGTATATATATATATATATAACTATTGTACTAGCAATAACTTAATAACTTTAGGCTTGTTTTTTTTTTCAAAAAGTCGCTTATAGATTTCGGAAATCACGGGTTGCGTTTTTTTGGGCTTATTGCGAGAATATACAGTGCTGCTTAAAAGTTTGTGAACCCCTTGCAGAATCTGTGAAAATGTGAATAATTTTAACAAAATAAGTGGGATCATACAAAATGCATGTTATTTTTTACTTAGAATTGTCCTGAAAAAGATATTTTACATAAAATGTGTTTACATATTGTCCACAAGACAAAAAACAGCTGAATTTATAAATAATGACCCTTCAAAAGTTTATGAACAATTGATTCCTAATACTGTGTGTCGTTACCTGGATGATTCATGGGTGTTTTTGGGGTTTTGTGATTGTTGTTCTTGAGTCCCTTGTTTGTCTTGAGCAGTTAAACTGCCCAATGTTCTTCAATTTTCCAACATCTTTTGCATATTTGAACCTTTTCCAGCAGTGACTGTATGATTCTGAGATACATCTTTTTACACCGAGGACTCAAACACAACTATTAAAAAAAGGTTCAAACATTCACTGATGCTCCAGAAGGAAATATGATGCATTAAGAGCCGGGGGAGAAAAAGTATTGAATTTGAAGATCAAGATCTTCTGTTGCTTCTGAAGGGCATTACTAAATGAAATTTTTATTTACATTTAAACAAAATAAGAAAAATGTGGACATTTTATCCTGTTTAAAAGTTTTCACTCCCGGCTCTTAATGCATTGTGTTTCCTTCTGGAGCATCAGTGAATATTTAAGCCTCTTTTTATAGTTGTGTTTGAGTCCCTCAATTGTCCTCAGTGTGAAAAGATGGATCTCAAAATCATACAGTCACTGCTGAATAGGGTTCAAAATATGCAGAATATGCTGGAAAACTGAAGAATTTTTGGGACCTGGAGGATTTTTCTGAAGAACATTGGGGAGTTTAACTGCTCAGGACAAACAAGGGGCTCAAGAACAACCATCACAAAACGAAAACAAACAAACATGGATAATCCAGGTAAAGACACACAGTATTAAAGGATTAGTTCACCCCAAAATGAAAATTTCCTGATAATTTACTCACCCCAATGCCATCTAAGTTTTTTTTGAAGAAAACATTCTAGGATTTTTCATCACATAATGCTTTTCAATTGCAACCAAAATGCTGAAGGTCCAAATCAATGCAGTTTCAAAGCGCTTCGATGGGCTTCAGAGGCTCTGCATGATCCTAGATGAGGAATAGGGTCTTATCTAGCAAAACAATCAGTCATAAAAAAAATAAACAAAAATGATTATACTTTTTAACCTAAATTGTTAATCTTGCGCATCTCTGCGAGGTGCTAAGGATGACATAATCACGTCGGAAAGGTCACGGACGTAGACAGAAGTACCGCCCCTGTGTTTACAAACAAAGCACTCGTGTGAAGACTAATACAAACGCCCTTTAGCAAAAAAAGGTAAAACGACGATATTGGACGATTTTGAAGTTGAAAATTGAGTATTTTTGGTAAAACCATTCCGACGTGATTTTGTCATCCTTAGCACCTCGCAGATCTGCGCAAGATGAACAATTAAGGTTTTGGTAACACCTTTCCGACGTGATCACGTCATCCTTAGCACCTCGCAGATCTGCGCAAGATGAACAATTTAGGTTAAAAAGTATATTCTTTTTTTTGTTTTTTTTTAAATGACTGATTGTTTTGCTAGATAAGACCCTATTCCTCATCTGGGATCACACAGAGCCTCTGAAGCCCATCGAAGCACTTTGAAACTGCATTGATTTGGACCTTCAGCATTTTGGTTGCAATTGAAAAGCATTATATGATGAAAAATCAGAAAAACTTAATTTCTTTTCGACTGAAGAAAGAAAGACATGAACATCTTGGATGGCAAATTGGATGGAAAGTAAATTATCAGGACATTCTCATTTTGAGAGGAACTAATCCTTTAAGAGTCAAGGGTTCATAAACTTTTGAACGGGTCATTTTTTAAAATTCAGCTATTTTTTTGTCTTGTGGACTGTATGTAAAAAAAAAAATTATAAAAAAAAACATGCTTTTTGTATGATGTTCTTTTTTTATTCTTCACATTTTCATAGATTCTGTAAGGGGTTCACAAACTTTCAAGCAGCACTGTAGTTGTGTATTTGGTCTTGTTAGTGGTTGGCACCCATATGACCAAACATATGACTGCTTTATCGTTATTTAGTGTGTGATGATGTTTCTCTGTCTGTCAATGCAATGGCAACCGCTGCTCTGATTGAAGTACTGTGGTGTCAGAGGCATATAAGCACCATTTCTTTTCCACTGAAATGGTGCTCTTATTCATGCCAGAGCTGCAATTGTTAAAAGGCTACCTTATTGGTAACACTTTACAATAAGGTTGTATTAGTTAACATTAACTAACCATGAACAACACCTCTGTTCAGCATTAGTTAATCTTTGTTAACGTTAGTTAATAAAAATACAGCTGTTCATGGTTTGTTCATGTTAGTTCACAGTGCATTAACTAATATTAACAAGATTTTAATAATGCATTAGTAAATGTTGAAATTAACAAAGATAAATAAATGCTTTATAAGTGCAGTTCATTATTAGTTCATGTTAACTAATGTAGTTAACTAATGTTTAACTAATGAACCTTATTGTAAAGTGTTACCACCTTATTAAACTCAAATCTATTTTGACATCTTAAGTAATTTGATTTAGCATTTTTATGCCATAGCAAGCTGCTTTTGAAGCGAAAGTAAGAAATTCCATTCATAATATAATATAATTCAAATGTTCAAAATGTGATCTGTAACAGCATCATACATAATAGTATTGTGTTATATATCATTGAAAAGATCGCAACTAGCAGAAAACAATAAACATATTGGTGTCACTAAACTATACCAGGTTTTTGTAAGAAAAAGCACCATAGACACACATGTAAACAGTATACAGATGAGGCTTTTGCACAATACTTTGGTCTGTAACTTTCCGAAACATTAGTAAAGCAAAGTAAATCATATTAAAAAATTTGAGCAGGTGGTCTCAATTCAAATGAGACCACAACATTACACCATGCATAGATCTTGAGATAATTCATGACATGCTGCTAGGCTAAAGCTATAGTTCAGGGTCTGATGTCATTGCAATGATCATACAGTGTTTGAAAAAGTCATTTGAAATCGTTGGGAAGGCCAATCAATGTCATTTTGGTCTAGGTCTAGGATATAGTGGGTAGGGATGATGCGTCACTACACATCTATTGATATACCAATAGGCCACACTTGGATTGAATTGATCGCTCAGATTGACAGGTCTAACATTTACCATGCACCATCGAATAGGAGCGCACAATATTGAGGCAGACAGCACTAGAAGATCATCAGACATCCACCAAGATTTTATAACTTGTTACTAAATCTAAATAATTATAAGTATTGTTTTGGGTGTGCAAGCAGTTCTTACAACACTTAGATCACTTATTTGCGGAGGTTTTTGGACTTCTGATAAAAAGACGACCATGGCTCCAAATGCCATAACTTTTGATTGCTTTGAGATATTAAAGCTACACTGTGTAACTTTTTTAGTTTATTCTTAGCTAAAAACACTTAGTTCTTTCAAAAATATATGTGCTCATTAATGTATATTTACTTCTTTCAAGTAATAAAGTATTCTCGTAAGTTTATAATATGCCATTGAAAATACATACGGTTAAGGGGTTCGAATGCGGGTCGCCATGTTACCCCTCCATCTTGAAAGTACATTAGCCAAAGAGGGACATACCCGTAAATTCAAGCTTCGCCTTTCACGTTTTAACACTCAATGGCACCGTGTCGAATGTGGACGAGGTCGAACTGGAAGCCATGTTAATCTTGGACTAAATCGGCCATCGTAGGAGTTAAAACGAAATCGGAATTGAGAGGAACAGAAACAAAAATTCTCTGGATGGTCATATACCTTTTCACCACTAGATGGGGGAAAATATCACACAGTGTAGCTTTAACACAAAACTTTCTGTTACAATTGACATGATTGTGAATGGCAATCATTATTTTTAATTTTATGACCTTTCATACATACTTTCTAATAGTCATCCTTTAAAGCATGAATAAAAACAAAAATGTGAAATCATTGAAAATACCTACAGGGTGTAAGGGGTTAAACTGTAAATGTATTTGCATTAGGGCTGCACGATTAATCGAAATCGAACCGATATGGGTTGTGTGCGATTATGAAAGCGCAAAGGCTGCGATTTTAATTAAATAAATAAGTGCCCAGCGTCTGTGATCAGGAGTAAACGCTGCTCCGTCTGAAAGCACTGCGAGTTTGAGTCGGTTATAATGTGCGTTTGAAAAAACAAACATCTTCACAAACTAGTAATATGTTGTCCAACAAAATACGTTTCATAACCCGTTTTAACTCACTTCATATCGTCAGTCGAGTGTTTGTGAGCTGATGTGGCTTCTCTTCACAGAATGAGGCAGACAATCAGCACTGAATACTTTATTATTATGAAAATACCCGAGAAGGCTTGAAGAACTCAATTACACCATATCTTGATGCAGTCGTGTTTATTGTCGTCATATTTAATCAAAGCGTTTCTATCTTCTTTGTATTCAGCTCTGCTAACTTACACAGCGCTAGCTTCACACACATTAGGGACTTCCTGAAAGCTATTACCTCTCCGAGGGAAATGTGGAGTTTCTGCTCGAGGGCGCCCTCTGGCCTCCAGTGTGAATGAAACTTTTTGGTAACAAATAATACTTCTCTCTAAATAAATTTATATGACAATCCATGTTTTTCTTCAATGTTACACTGGATGCAAAAGAGGCTCATATTTCATATTAAAGACATAGACTTTAAGAAATTGATATCACAGATAAAAAGCACAGATTTTTATAATAATAATATCATTTTTTACAATAAATCCTTAGACCTTTCTAAGGATTTATAGTCATAGGCTGTCTCTGCATACTAACAGGTAACCCAGCAGTTTTTTGGTAAAATTTTTCTGTGAAATATAAATATTATTATTATATTGTTATATTTATTCTTAAATACTCTTTTTGTTATTGTAATATTAATGTTTTCGTAATAGTAATATTTCTTATTTTGTTAAATATTTTTATTTAGCAATAATAATAATCATAATTATTATTTGTCATATTTATATATAAACAATGATAAATGTAAATGTTATATACACACTTTTCATTTGTAAAAAAAAATACATAAATAAAAATCGCATTTTAAATCGCAATCGCAATTTTAACCAGAATAATCGCAATTAGATATTTTCCCCAAATCGTGCAGCCCGAATTTGCATAAATAACAATATTAGGAACAAACTTGGCAGCACCAGAACTAGAATTACTGTTCATCAGAGTGACTGACCGTGTTGTTGTAAGGTACTTACAAGTAACAGACTCTGGACATGATCAGCCCCAATCTTATCAATGTTGGATACCACTGGCCCATCCATCACAGCTTTAATACGAGCACCCTCTACAGACATGCGAGGGATGATCAATGTCTTTATCACCTACATGAAAAGTAAAAGACTTAAGGTTTACTCTCAGTGAATGTTCAGCACACTGAAATTATACAAAATAGTTTACTGAAAAACTTATAATTAAGCAATATGCTACAAGAGGTTGTTGTATATAGTGGCACTGTTAGGAACAACAAAACTCCTTTAGACAGGACTATATTCATAAATTTTTTTAAATTTTTTGTATCCATGTAACCTTAATAAATAAGGTTATGACACCAAAAACTGCTAGCTTAACTCATATAAAATTTAAATATTGTTAAAGACTGTCAGTAATAAAATAAGAACAAATAATCAAATTATGAGCAATAGCAAAAATAAATACAACAGAACAAACATACAAATCATGAAATAAACAGTTCATTTCAGGTTTTTCATGTAGGTCTAAGCTAGATTTTCAGGTACAAAAATAGTAATCAAATGTAAAATATCACTGCATAGTCTTCACTGTATAAATATAGATGAACCCTTATTAAGGTTATTCAGTCAAGAAAAGAGGTTTTAGTTGATTATCATATAAAAACAGACAGCAGCAGGAATATTAGGTTGCTAACACTAAGAGCTGCACAGATCCAATATTTAGACATGCATCTTATCTTTTATGTTCACTTAAGACATAACCGACTATGTTTACGATGATACTCGTCAAGAGTAATTTTGACATAATTTTCAGTGAATTAGGGCTGGGCGAAATGGCACAAAAAACCTTGTCTCTGTATTTTTTTGGTTGAATGGCAATATACGGTTGTGGCAGGGGGGGCGTGGTTCAGCGAGGTCGGCAACGGGGGAGAGGAGGCAGGTGATGAGCGGTACGTAAGTGGGTTAAGTGCATTGACATTCACCTGTGTCTCGTTGCAGTAATTGGCGTGGGGAGACCGGATAAAAGCCGGTCGGAAATAGGAAGCGTGGAGAGAGAGAGAGCAGCTGAGGACTCGCGGTCGGGAGGAAGCTCTGGAGAGCGCACCTGTTGTTGTTGGACGGAGAAACTGAACGTGAACCTGAGTTTTCGAATGCATGGACAGCGCCCCTTTTTTTTTGTATACTGAGAGAGTTAAAATAAACACACGAGTCCCAGCGAGCCGACCTTGTCTCCTTCCTTCACTATACTTTGAACATTGTTACAGTGGTGCCAAAACCTGGCAAGGCCATCATGCAGACCCCGTCAGCGTCGCCATTTGCGGACATTATACAATCGCTCGCGGGACTCCATCAAGAGCACCATCAAGCGCTGCTGGACATGAGGGCCGATCAGGACCGGAGGTTCCACGCCCTCGTCCAGGCGCAACAAGAGGACCGCGAGCTGTTCCGGAGCTTGCTGGACCAGGAGGCTCAGACGCCAGGGACTGCACCGAACCCCGCCCCTGCCACTCACATGACCCTCAACAAGATGGGTCCCCAGGATGAGCCGGAAGCGTTTCTCGACCTGTTCGAGAAGACCGCTGAGGCATGTGAGTGGCCGCAGTCCTGCTGGCCGGTGCGCCTGATCCCCCAGCTGTCGGAGGAGGCACAGAAGGCTGCCCAACAGTTGCCGGTCGCGAACCTCCTGGTCTATGAAGATCTCAAGCGAGCCATACTTCAGAGGGTCGGCCTGACGCCGGAGCAGCACAGACAACGCTTCCAGTCGCTGGAACGGAGCGAGAGTGGTCAACCTTTTGTAATGGCACAGCAGCTCCGGGAAGCGACGTCGAGGCGGTCATCGATAAGGTGGAACTGGAACAGTTCATTGCGTGCTTACCCAAGAAGACTGCACAGTGGGACCAGACCATCCAGCTGGCGGAGGACCAGATGGTGGCGTGCCCCGGGGTCGGCGAACCCCTACCATCGGTTTCTCTCTTCCCCAAACTCTCGTTTCCCCTTCTCTCTCTCCTCCCTTAAAACCTGTCCCTCTCCCCAGGTCCCGGCCTAATCTGCCTCCACGAGCTCCACCCCGCTGGAGGGGTGGACAAGGACAGGAACAGCAGTGGGGACCAAAAGCCTCGCCCAGGGGGGCGGGGCCGAACGGACCAGACACCACCTCAGCTCCTGTTTCCCCGATCTCCCCACGCCAGTTTCTTGACCCACTTCCTGCCACTTGGGCGGCGGGGAGGCCTGGGCCGGACTGCTGGCGTTGCAGGGACCCGGGGCACTTTGTGGATAGGTGCCCGGTAATGGAGGTTGGTACGCTCGTTCGGGTCCCGGACGCCCCGCAGGCCGCCCTTGATCAAGCCGGGTTATACCAAATACCTGTGAGTATAAAGGGAGTATTTATCAGGCTTTGGTGGATTCGGGTTGCAACCAGACCTCCATTCATCAAAACCTGATGCAGCCAGGGGCATTGGATATGAGCCGTGTGGTTAAGGCGAGGTGTGTGCACGGGGATGTATTGGAATATCCTTTAAGGTCCGTGACCATCCAATTTAGGGGACAAAAACATGGTGTTGAGGTGGCCGTTAGTCCGCACCTCCGACATCCGCTAATTCTGGGAACGAATTGGCCTGCTTTTAATCAGTTATTAGGGTGTTTATCCGCGGATGTCTCTTGGGGAAAAAGGAAGCAGGGAAGGGGGGCGAGCGCGCAGGTTGGGGAAGCTGATCCGGGGCCGGTGGATCCTGTCCCAGGGGAACCGAGCGCGCTGGGGAGGCTGAACCTCTGGAGCAGTCCCAGGATGAGACGTTGAAAAAAATTTTTTTTGCGTTTGATCAGGTCTGTTCAATCAACGGCCGACTTCTCCAACCCACGCAACCGCCCTCATACCCTTATTTCCCAATTATCAAAGACAGGTTGTATCGAGTGAGCCAAGACACTCATACAAAGCAGGATACAACCCAATTGTTAGTACCGAAAAGTAATCCAATAGCCAGACACTTAGGACAGGCGGCCACATTAAATCGTCTAATGACCTGATTCTTTTGGCCGGGCATTCATGAGAATGTGCGCAGGTGGTGCGCGGCTTGTCGTGAGTGTCAGCTGGTAAAGCCACCGGCCAACCCAAAAGCGCCTTTGCGCCCCCTTCCTCTCATGCAGGTCCCCTTCGAGAGAATTGGTATGGACCTCATCGGGCCATTAGAAGGATCTGCATGGGGACATCGCTTTGCACTGGTCCTGGTGGATTATGCAACGCGATATCCGGAGGCAGTCACGCTCCGCAGCATATCAGTGAAGAGTGTAGCGGACGCACTGTTTTGATTAATCTCCCGAGTGGGAATCCCAAAAGAGATTCTCACTGACCAAGGCACAGCGTTTATGTCACAAACGTTACACAAACTGTATGAATTATTGGGCATTAAATCGATTCGCACCAGCGTCTATCACCCACAAACAGATGGTCTGGTGGAACAATTTAATGGCACGTTGAAGACCATGATTCGGAAGTTTGTTCACGAAGACGCTAAAAATTGGGATAAATGGCTGGAACCCCTCTTGTTTGCTGTGCGCGAGGTCCCGCAAGCCTCCACGGGGTTTTCCCCCTTCGAGCTTCTATACGGACGCCAGCCCCGTGGGGTCTTGGATGTCCTGAAGGAAACTTGGGATGACGGACCTTCGGATAGTAAAAAGGAAATACAATATGTACTGGACCTGCAAACAAAACTCCACACATTGGGGCGGCTCTCTATGGAGAATTTGTCACAGGCCCAGGACAAACAGAGCCGGCTGTACAACAGGGGAACTAGACTGCGAGAATTTGCACCGAGAGAGAAAGTGCTTGTATTGCTCCCCACGTCCAGTTCTAAATTACTCGCGAAGTGGCAAGGACCTTTTGAGGTCACACGGCATCTAGGGGATCTCAATTATGAGGTAATTCGAACGGACAGGAGCGGGGCACGTCAGGTTTATCACCTCAGCCTCCTTAAAAAATGGAGCGAAGAGGAGCCAGTGATGTTAGCGACGGCAGTGAGCGGAGAGGAATATCTCGGCCCAGAGGTGAGCACTAAAGTACAATCCCTCGCTCTGGCCCCGGGGGGAGATCACCTGTTGCCCTCGCAGCTCACTGATGTAGCTAGATTACAAGCAGAGTTTGCGGATGTGTTCTCGCCCCTGCTTGGTCGAACTATCCTTATTCAGCACCATATTGAGACGGGGCCGGGAGTGGCAGTGCGCAGCCGGCCGTATAGATTATCTGAGCACAAAAAAAGGTGGTTCAGACGGAATTAGAGGTAATGCTGGACATGGGAGTAATAGAGGAGTCACACAGTGATTGGGCAAGCCCGATGTTCGGTTCGGTTCTGTGTTGACTATCGCAAGGTGAACGCTGTGTCGAAATTCGACGCATATCCAATACCTCGGGTTGACGAGTTGCTTGATCAGCTGGGTGCGTGCGGCTCGTTTTTATTTGACATTGGACTTCACGAAAGGATATTGGCAGATCCCCTTATCTCCAATATCTAAAGAAAAAACAGCCTTCACAACGCCGTTTGGATTACACCAATTTGTAACGCTTCCTTTCGGGTTGTTTGGGGCTCCAGCCACTTTTCAGCGACTCATAGACCGGATTCTTCACCCCCACGCCGCATATCCCGCTGCTTATCTTGATGACATCAACATATCTAGTAATGACTGGGAGCGGCATATGAGAGCGCTGAGGGAGGCTGGGCTGACAGCCAACCCGAAAAAGTGTGCGGTTGGGCGTGTGGAGGTCAGGGATCTGGGCTTCCACTTGGGTCACGGGCAGGTGCGTCCCCAAATTAGTAAGACAGCAGCCGTTGCAACCCGAGACCTGAGACCAAAAAGGAGGTGAGACAGTTCCTGGGGCTGGCGGGATATTATAGAAGGTTTGTACCTAATTATTCGGAACTCACCAGCCCGCTGACTGATCTCACTAAAAAGGAAGCACCAGACTTTTCTCTCCCCTTCTTGTTGCAGACTGATGCGTCGGACAGGGGGCTTGGGGTGGTCCTGTCCCAGGAGACAGAGGGTGAGGAGCGGCCGGTGCTGTACGTTAGCACCATAGAGAAGGAGTGGCGATTAGGTGGGCCGTTCTTACCCTCCACTATTATCTCCTGGGACAGGAATTCACCCTCTGTTCGGACCACGCGCCCATGTGGCAAGGGGTGCGTGGTTCAGCGAGGTTGGCAACGGGGGAGAAGCGGTACGTAAGTGGGTTAAGTGCAATGACATTCACCTGTGTCTCGTTGCAGTAATTGGCGTGGGGAGACCGGATAAAAGCCGGTCGGAAACAGGAAGCGTGGAGAGAGAGAGCAGCTGAGGACTCGTGTGGCGGTCGGGAGGAAGCTCTGGAGAGCGCACCTGTTGTTGTTGGACGGAGAAACTGAACGTGAACCTGAGTTGAAATGCGCGGACAGCGCCCTTTTGTTTTGTATACTGAGAGAGTTAAAATACACACACGAGTCCCAGTAAGCCGACCCTGTCTCCTTCCTTCACTATACTTTGAACATTGTTACAATGGTATATATATATCGGTAATTTCTACTCGTATGCATTTTTTTTTATCCAAGTAGAAATTACCGAGATATATTTATATTTCTAAATAAATGTATTTATTTAAAAAAAAAAAGTTATTTCACATCCTGCCCAATGTTGTCCTACAAAATAAATCATTGAAGGCTATTGAAGGCTATGAAAACAATTAGCCTATAGAGGATGTAGCCATGTAGGTATATATAGGGGGCGGCAGTGGCTCAGTGGTTCATGTAGGTTGTCTACAAACCGGAAGGTTGGTGGTTCGATCCCCGGTTCCACCTGACCAAGTGTCGAGGTGTCCATGAGCAAGAAACCTAACCCCAGCTGCTCCCGACGAGCTGGATGGCGCCTTGCATGGCTGACACCGCCGTCAGTGTGTGAATGGGTGAATGTGAGGCAATGTGTAAAGCGCTTTGGATGGCCATTGGTCTGTTAAAAGCGCTCTATAAATGCAGTCCATTTACAATTTACCATATATTATGTGCAAAAAAAAAAATCACATTACATTCTAACATTGTTACAATCTAAAAACATAAATAATAATTGTTTTACTTTATAATTCACTAAACTAAAAAGCATTATTAATAACTAATTAATAGTTATTGCTATCATAAAAAATACACTTACTTGTAGGTTTAAAATTCTACATATGGCAAATTTATTGTTCAACAACAAATATTTTAGCAATATGTTTACTTCAGTCAGAATTATTGCGCTCCTATTCTATTGCGCTTCTATTTGGTGTGCATGTACGTCGCTTATTCACAGAAATCGGTTAGGTTTAGCAGAGATTCACTTACAGCAAATGGAAATATTTCGAACATGTACAGATGAAGAATATATCTGTACAAAGTAAGTTATGCACTGAAGAAAGCACTACATCTCAAACACATTAAACAGCGCATATCTCATTTATCTAGCATAGTATCTAGCATATCTCAGCACATGTATCTGTCAGAGCATCTGACGGGGCAAGCCGCTTTAAACAATACGCGTCAAATCTTACCAGTTATTTTAAAGCCCTTAATATAAAGTATGGCTCATGTTTAGGACAAATTGGATGATGTACTGTAGTAGACAGCACATTCCAGGGCCCGGTTTATGGCCGGGCCCCTCTCTGCCCATAACAGTAGACAAAGGTTTGCTATATTTTGATTGGATCTTGGTGGACGAACACAAACAAACTGTCCAACACCATCATATAAAGATGCTAGGACAACAGCCAGACACCTCTTAGAGGCCAAGAAGACCTAGTACCAAGCCCAGGAAGGACAAAACATCTCATTGGTCCACATGCAGTTTCTGCCCTTCACACAAATCCCTAATGTCCTGGCCTATGACTGCCTTAAAAATTCCACAGGACCTTAGCAGTAGTAAGTGAAAGAAAGACCACAATGACCCATCCAAATCCATTCATAACTATGTTTGGAAACCTTAAGACTGATGTAAAATACACACATCCATTTCATACTTGTTCAGAGAAATAAGTATTCTCAGTGACAGCTATTTGTAATGCAACATCTTACACAAATTCAGCTGTTAATGAACAAATGAATGAACAGTTCAATCTTTTTCCATCATGTTTAGTGTCTATTTGTTTAGAATATTACCAAGGGTATTCTGATGGTGGTTTGGAAAGTGAGAAATGCATTGGTAAATTTGAATGACACTTTAAAGACTTCTAACTGTGTACAGTATGCAAATGAGTTCCACAGGGGAAAGAAGAGTGGGCCACACTGTGGGCCCCCTCTGATGGCAGCATCCAATCGCAACACTGGAATGGAGAAGCACCAAATTGCAATCTCCTCCTATTCGGAAAAGGATAAAGGTACCCTTTGAACTGACACACCTTGTTCTGAGTCTGTCCGGTGAGGATGAGACTGTGACAGAGCAACCAAGTTCTGAGTTTCTCCTTGAGAGAGACAAACAGTTCACCAAGTTCTGAGTCTGAGTCCTGCAAGGATGAGACTGAAACAGATCACCAAGTTCTGAGTCTCTGGTTAATCCAGAGAAACAACAAAAGATCCAAGGATCTGAGTCTACAGCTTGTGAGGCAGCAACAGATATGACCACGTTTTGAGCCGCCAGCCTGTGAGGAAAGAGACATTAAAGGGTTAGTTCACCCAAAAATGAAAATTCTGTCATTAATTACTCACCCTCATGTCGTTCGAAACCCGTAAGACCTCCGTTCATCTTCGGAACACAGATGAAGATATTTTTGTTGAAAGCTGATGGCTGAGAAAGGCTTCAGATAGGCCTCCATTGGCATTCAGTACATTTACACTCCCTAGACCCATAAAAGGCACTAAAAACGTTGTTACAAAGTCCATCTCACCACAGTGGCTCTACAATAATTTTACGAAGCGACGACAATATTTTTTGTGCGCAAAAAAAAATCAAAATAACGACTTTATTCAACCTCTTCTTGTCTTCCGTGTGTGCCTCCACGACGCATGCGCAAGAATATGACGTAGCGCCGGCGTTTGGGAATCCATGGAATGCACACTTTAGTCCCATTTGAGCACTACGCCGAGACCTAAAGCACGATCAATGTAGAATCCAACAGCTTAGATACTCGCGTCTTCCTCTGCTTGTAAACAAATCGCTTCTGGGTCATGTGTCCGAACGCCGGATCTGCGTCATATTCTCACGCATGCGTTGTGGAGGCATACACGGAAGACAAGAACAAGTTGGATAAAGGCGTTATTTTGATTTTTTTTTGCGCACAAAAACTATTGTCGTTGCATCGTAAAATTATTGTAGAGCCACTGTGGTGAGATGGACTTTGTAACAACGTTTTTAGTGCCTTTTATGGGTCTTGGGAGTGTAAATGTACTGAATGCCAATGGAGGCCTATCTGAAGCCTTTCTCAGCCATCAGCTTTCAACAAAAATATCTTCATTTCTGTTCCGAAGATGAACGGAGGTCTTACGGGTGTCGAACGACATGAGGGTGAGTAATTAATGACAGAATTTTCATTTTTGGGTGAACTAACCCTTTAACAAACACTACGTTCAGAGTTTTAGTCCAGCGAGATGACTACAGCACATCCCGAGTCTCCATGCCAGAGAGACAAAAGCGGAT
Organism: Gobio gobio; assembly: GCF_949357685.1. Lineage (NCBI taxonomy): Eukaryota > Metazoa > Chordata > Actinopteri > Cypriniformes > Gobionidae > Gobio > Gobio gobio. The sequence continues at coordinate 18,735,572 of NC_137100.1, forward strand.
TGACCAAGTTCTGAGTGTCTGGCCCTGAGAGGCAGAAGACACACAGAGATATTTACAACGAGGTTAAGCTCAGGAGAGCAAACCTTCACTTCAAGGTTCCTTCATCTGCGTGTTCCAGATTAAGGACCTTCTGCACCTACTTCAGGGCCTCATCTGCGTGTTCCAGATTTTAGTTCAGATTTTGGTGCTCCAGGAGATCAGCATCCCACAGATCTTCGTGTTCAAGGCTGTTGAAACGGATTCCAGTTCCTTTCCCACTACATTGTCACCCAGCACAACCAGTGGAAGAAGTTACCGCCATCGGACAGCTTATTCAACCATGTGGAACGTAAATATCACTTAACCAAACCTCTTTCCAGAAACCTTGGCATTGTTGTATATTATCAGTATATGATTTTCTAATTTACATTAGAGGTAGTTTAACTGATGCTAGTTAAGAACATATAATCTTTCGTTTATTTGTTTGATGCATAATAAGGTTCTTCACCTTATTTTCAGAGAAACAACAGTTTATCTTTCCATAAGATAACGCAACTCTTCCATAGCTACACTCAACTTAATCACATGTATTTTATGCATCTTATGCACTTTATTCCTTTATCATTCATTGTATTAATTTAGTAGTTGTGTTAGTTATTCTTGTTTATCTTTTGTTAATAAAATCTGATGAACTCATAAATCACACCTTAAGTGACCTGTGATCCAAAAAAATCACAACGTCAGTTGTGACGTGAGTACCAATCACTACCTTAATTGGCGTCCCTGGGTGGACAAAAGTGAAATTATTACCTAATTGGCGTCCCTGGGTGGGCCAAAGTGAAATTATTACAGCACTTTCTCCGCAGCAGCTCACTAAACGGTATTGCCTCATTCCATATTGTTTATTAAAAATATATCAATATATCGTACAAACTCGATATAGCCCCAGTGTGAATAAGTCTGTTCAAGCTCAGGAAGACGTGAAAGAGTATTCGCACTCTAAGCGTGCTCTTTGGATGTGTGTTGCTGCGCACACAATACTTATCACACACACAGTGTGCGAGTACCAAACTAAAAGACATGGGTACTTTCACATTGCAAATGATCAACTTCCATGAAGATGCAGCACTGGCCCGATCGGGCAAGTGACAGTTCCGTCAATTTGCCCGAGTGTCAAATTCACGGGCAGTCCTTATTGTCGAGCCCTGAAGTGTTTACTATTTTGGGTATTTTAGAATATTTTTATGCTGTACTGACCAATTAGCATCTAAGACCAGAAGAAAAAGGACATACATCAAGTATAAATGTGCTTCCAAAGCATTACATATTTCAATAGTAAATGAAAGAAACTCACATCATGCCCAAGTTCAGCAAGTCCAGCAATGCAGCCATAACGAGTTGTCCACTGAGTTCTATCATCCAACAATGCCTGGCAATTAGATGAAGTCATTTAAAAAAAATTTACTCTTAAGCTTCTTAAACTAATTTCTGTGTTTTTGCATGTCAGGTGTATTTGTTTTGAATTGGTATAACGAATAATAGTTTGTGAACACACCCGCCACAATGACAAGTGTGAGCACGAAGACACACAGTGTCTACTACCTTAGTAAAGGTCTTGGTGATACGTGACTGGATGTTGTTGGTGGTTGTGCTAAATGTCTTGCAGCTCTGAGCCATCAGCCGAGCAGCAAAGTCCCGCAAAGCCCAGTGATTGTCCACGTCAGGCCTCAAACATAACTGCTTACTGACAATACACGTCACCACTGCTGGGATCAACTCATGGAGCTGAAAGACAGCAGAAAACAAAGGGAATTTCTATTAAAGCAGTCACATTAAGAAAAATAGCATTTGCCTTGAACTTTTAAGATAAAACAGTTTGTACTATGAAAACATGCAGTAAGTTTAAGAACTCAAAAAAAAATGTCTTGTCCAAAAATAACATTGTTTTACATGCAAAGAAGTCAGCCAATCATAAAAAATGCTTACATGGACACCTTAAAGGTACAGCAGCAAAATAAATCAAGGGTCTTAATTTTAAAGGTTGGAGGTTTGTGAAAAAAACTAAATGACCCCTTTAAAAAAAGGTAGCTTTTCATAAAGAAAGTAAATACAGTGTATGTTATTATTAGTATGTAATGTGTGAATAACTCACATATTTCTCTAAATATAGTGTGGGATTGTCCATTAAAGCCTTCACCATCCTCATCAGGTAAATCAGCAAAGCCAAGTTATTCTGAACAACATTTACACGCACCTGAAAGAGAGAGAGATAACACTTACTCCTGTGACACCAATATAGAGGAACAAATACAAGCCTGATTCTACAGGGGTGCTAAACACCTTAAAATGAAAGCAAGAGCACACTCAGTTAAAACGGCAATAATTTGTACTCTAGAAAATGTCAAAGGTTTCTTTGCAGCGTGTTTTTGCACATTGAGCAATGTAGCCAATCGCAGAAATGTCTGTTGATCTCTTGAATGCAATGGCAATCAGCAGTTTTAATGTTTTTGTTTAGTGCTAAGTTCTGCATGCTCATGAATCTTTTTTGGGGCTTGTCACTTGTGATTGGATCTGATTTATGGGCTAATCATTTGTGACCCGATCGATGGTGTGTGCTTGTTCCTGCGCAAAACTTGTTTAGCTCTTGAAATTCCAAAAATCTAGAAATCTGCCTTTGTTATCCCATTGTTAAAAGGAAGATATCCCACAACATGGATAACAATAGGCCGATTTCTAAACTCTGGAGAAAAAAAACAAAGCACAACTACAGCTGCAATTAAGGTCTTAAATGACGTTATTGAGGCACTTGACAAAGGATATCATTGTGCATCAGTTCCTCTGGGGCCTCTATTTTTTATTATCTATAATAATCATCTTGATTTTAACATTAGAAATGCTAGTTTTCATTTTTCTGCTGATGATAGTTTTTTATTGTATTGCACCTAAATTACATCAAGTTGTACCTTTATTACAATCTGCTTTCGGTGTTGTGCAACAAAGGCTTTGCTGCTTAAATTTGACTTTGAAAAAAAAAATGGCTTTAGCTTTGTTTCAAAGAAACAAGCAGCAAATCTATTATCGGTCAGCACTTAACAGGGTACTGTAATAGAGATAATAGGCAGAATACAAATCTCTTGGTTTTATATTTGACTTTATCTTTTAAATCTCATGTAAATCTCCAGTTAAAGCAGTTTTTTTTTTGTTTACTTATTTTCCATTAGAGGCAAAAAAAAAGAAAAAAAAAAATGATTAGTTTCACCAGCTTTCGTACAACTTGGTAACTTACTAAACTTTTATATTCTTTAGACACTCTTTATCATGGTGCTTTCAGGTTTATAACTAATTTTAGAACTCATCATTGTGAGCTGTACAATAGAGTATGTTGGTCTTTATTATCGATACACAGACTTAACTATTGGTTCCTGTTCATTTAAAAATCTATTTTGGGTTTGTCGTCATCATATCTTTGTTCCCTTACTCAACAGAAAATTGCTGGGGTGTATTCTTTATGTTCAGAGAAATTGTATGACCTTTTGGTCACATCTGTATGAACTGAATTAGGAAAACAAGCTTTTCAGTATGCTACACCCAGTGATTGGAATATTTTGCAAACTGATTTGAAGGTGCAAAATTTTGAGTCAATGAGTACTTTTAATCTTTGATTTGTGAGCTGTTAAATGAGGAATCACATTGCAAATGTTCTTAAATATGTATTGATATTGTGTTGTTTAATTACTGCAATATAGTGAGAACGTTTGTGGCTGCCAATATTGGCCAGGACAATTCTAGAAGAGATTTTTAATCTCAAAAAGTCTATTTCCTGGTTAAGTAAAAGGACAACAACAACAAAAAATTAATAACCATTTCATAATAACAGAAGTTTTTGGAGGTGAGAAGCAGAAGTCTATGATATTTTGATAAACTGAAGTGAGTGACAACTTTTTACAAATTATAAAAGGAGCATTTTCTATATTTTCAATATCATGATTTGAAATATCACTGTTTGGCATACTTAACTTTAAAGGGTTAGTTCACCCAAAAATGAAAATTTTATTTTTGGGTGAACTAACCCTTTAAGTATAATGCTCTGACCCTTCTTGGCATTGAGTGTACAACAAATTTTCACATCTATTCTGTGTAACTCCTGGAGGATGACCTGATGTTTGATGGGGAGTGTTGCTCAACTCGTCTCTACAAAATCCCCCACAGGTGTCCAATAGTGTTAAGGTTGGGGGAAATACTTGTCCACAAAATGATTTTCACTATGGGAAAATGTATAGAGTCATAGTAATGTTGAAAAAGTGCCCAACAATGCAGGCAATAAGACGTTAGCATCTACTGTTTCCAGATTTTTTAAAGATCTTTAAAGAACTTTACTATCACCTAACTTCACTGTGAGGACCAGCCACTTCTCACTGTACTCCTCCCCCATTTAATGCCATACACTGATGTAAGATCCAAAATGATTGATTTGGTCTCATGAGACCAGAGTATAGATTACCAGAAGTAGTTTCTGTGTGGAAAACAACAATGCATTTCACTGCACATTGTGTTTTACTGTGTGTGATGAAACAGTCACTCTTCTCACAACTTTTACCACTTCTGAGAAACTTTCTTGGCATTTCTTTTGATCTTTTCTTAGGGAAAAAAAATAATCACTCTCCACGAAATGAAAGCTTAAAAAGTGAAGGCTTGATCCTTTCAGAGACAAGTCCTTTGCTATATTTTTACACTTAAAACACTGCTTTGGTAATACTTTTGTACCATTGTACTTTTTTTGTACCGCTATGTTTTTATTACCTTAGAATGAGCCATTTCTATCTACATACACCGCGGGTCCCTGTGAAATCGCCATTTTGCGCTGTCATGTTTCTACAGTAGCCCTAAAAGAACAAACTTCTCTACAGAACGCTAGTCACTATCTGCTCTCTCTGACAACACCATTTTTAACACGCTAAAATTCACACACTGCACCTTTACCAAGCAGAAAGTTTTTATTTGGTTCAGATCAGAAAAAACTAAGTTTTTATTTAGTTTTATTTAGAAACTTTCAGGAGGTTGTACTCATTTTTGCTACAGCATTTTATCACTTTGATAAGAAAATCTTATTTTCCTGATTAATATTGACATGCTTCTTTGGTAATTAATTACTCAAGCAGACTCTTGCTGGAACATTATATATTTAAAGAATCCTATGAATACATGTCTTCTATGTAAAAAGTAACTGCTGAACTTGTTAACTTTCAGAGGGGTACTCATTTATGTTGAGCACTATATATAGTCATTCATAATTCATCATTTGAATAAAAGTTTTGTTTTTAATGCTGTTAAGAGGACCTGTCACATACACACTGCTCATTTCACAGATGTTTTTTTTCTGTATTGATTCTATATAAAAACGCTGATACAATGTAAAGTATTTGCTCTGGCTCTTGTTTTTAATTATTTTGTTCCATTATGATACTGCTTGTTGTCATCTGTTGACGTTGTACAGAACAAGCAGAATGTGGCGGTTGGCTGGTGCTCTATTTGTCCCGCCCCTCCTCCACTCTGATTGGACGGCTGGGTGAAAAGTGACAGTGATGAACGCTGCGTTTTACTCAAAGTTGAACATTCTTCAACACTCGGTGACCAGTAAAAAATGCTGAATGCTCAGCGCTTGAGCGTGAAATACTCGCTCAGTACCTCGTTACGCTCATGGCGTTCTAAAAACACGGTGCTCCCATTGAAAACAATTGAATACGCCAGCCAGCTGTGTGAAAAAACGCTTTAGTGGACACGTGGCCTAAAGGTCTAACATACAACCTATTTTACTGATGGCCTAAAGGTCTAACATACAACCTATTTTAATGATTGTAGAGATTTTACACTAGCTAATACAGTAGTTGTAGCAGATATAAGTGGTCCATGAATGTACTCACGCCCTCAGAGATGAAGGTACTAAACCTTGGCAGCATCTGGTACAGCCCTGGGTCTGTTGCTATGCTCTGCAGTGCCTCCTGGTGGGAAAATTACAGCAACATATATACAACATGTGGAAGTTAAAGAATAAAATTAATCACAGCCTACACACCTAGGGTACAAAATTCACCAAGCATCAATGACAAAATGAAAATTAGAGGGACAAAATTACAATACGTTTTAATGTTTTTTTTTTGGTAGTGTTTTGTCAACTTTGCTTGTATATCATAATGCAGAAAGAAAATCAAAAATACAGCTAAATATCACAGGGACTACTAACATGTTAGGGAAATATTGAAAAATACAGTTTAATGGCCGATTTTCTCGATTTAACCACCATTTAGAAAAGTTTATTTTGGACCCTGCACATGCACATACCGCTCTTTTGGCTTCACAAGATCCCACACAGGCTTCAGTGATCTCTTTATAGTACAGTTGCTGCTCCACAGAGAGCTCGTGTGTGCTACGCGGCTTCATCCGCATCTTCTCCTTTCCTGAAACACCATGAGAGAATGGTGTGAGTAAGATTGGAAAATCAGTAGAATAAAATTAACTAAAACACCAGAGGTACAATTGCAATTAAAATGTAACCTCACAGAGACTGTAACAATTTATAAAATGTAAGCTATTCTAAAAATCCAGAGTTTTAAAAAATATAACATATATAGCACTTTAGTGGCTCATTAAAGGTGATAATGACAATATATAATGCAACATTATTTTATTATTTTTTATTATTATAATAATTATTCAACATTGCTGTTTTTAAATCACTTACTAGTACGGTAGGGTACAACCCCACTTTAGTAGGTTTAGCTGTAACATATGGATACATTTAGCTCATGCATGTGTTTCCAAGACAATAAAAGTTCCTAGAGACACAGCTGGCAGCATTGTTTGTAGTTTAAAATGTATGGTACCATAGCAAACCTTACAGGGCATGGAAGAAAAACTATTTCATTAAGGGTAATAAGATGTTTAATCTCGAGGCAGTTGAGAAAAAAAAAAAAAACATTGATTTACTGCACATACTGTTAGATGACCTGATAAAAGGAGGAAAAACATTTCAGTGCAGACTATACGCTTAAAAATAAAGGTACTTTATTGGCATTGATGGTTCCCATGAAGAACCTTTAACATCCATGGAACCTTTCCATTGCACAAATGGTTCTTTATAGTGGAAAAGGTTCTTTCGATTATTAAAATATTCTTCACACTAAGAAAAAAAATCGTCCTTTTAATAACTGTTCACTGAAAGGTTCTTTGGGGAACCAAAAATGGTTCTTCTATGGCATCACTGTGAAAACCACCTTTTGGAACCTTTATTTTTAAGAGTGTAAGAACACTAAACATGCATTGACTTTATGCCCGGACACCTCAACGAACGCCAGTCTTGAACAAGAGAACATAAAAGGCTGACTTGAATATGCTAAAAGGACTTAGGAAAGGCCTGTGGAGTTCTGTAAGAATGTTTTGTGGAGTGATGAGATCAAACTCAAACTTTCTATACCCATGAATCAGCAGTATGTCTGGCACAAAAAAAAGGCATGGCTTATGACCAGAAACACACCATCCTTAGGGTCAAACGTGGAGGTGGGTCAGTCTTGGTATGAGGGTGCTTTGCTGTTGCAGGAAGTTAAAATTTTGACCATGTGACCAGCGTAATAGATTCTTTTGAAGTATCAGGACATTTTGTCAAAGTCTGTGATGAATTCAGTGTGTAAACTCTAGCTTTACCGGATCATTGGACTTTCCAGCAGGACAATGATCCCAAGTATGCATTCAAATCTACCTAAGCTTGGTTCAAGGATTGGTCTTAGAATGTTCTTGAGTGTCCTGCACAGTCTCCAGATTTGAAATCTTTGGTGAGATTTGAGGTTATAAAGAGTAAAGGATTATCTACAAAATTAGATAATAGTTATTAATTCTAATTAGAAAAAAATAGTATTAATAACTTTCTATGATGGTTTACTGATGTTTCACTTGAAGTGTTTTTATAAAATGTACCATAATATATTGCAGGTCAGGGGGGTTCAATAATTTTGATTGCAACTGTACCTTTTTAACTTAACTAATTTCTGACCTTTGACTTCAGCAGAAGTTGCACCCTGACCCTTGGACTGGATAGAGCCTTCCTCTTCCTGTCCAGGTTTGACAGCTTTGAGCGGCTCTGTAGACTCTGTCTTCTGCTGCTCTTTAGGGGCTGAATGAGATGGAGAAAAAGGGTAAAGATAAAGAAATCACAAAAGTATTTGATGTATTTTAATGTAATAGGCTAGAAATGGGATACTTGTATACTACTGCAAACTTGCGCAGTATAAACTGTCTATTGTTTGTTTTGTTTTTTAAATACTGCACAAATAGTATGCAAGTTAATAATAGTTCAAAAGTAATAGTAACTAGTTAACAGTATGCAAGTATGTAAGTTATAATGATATTCAACAATATTATTGATCTGACTGCACTCACTGAGCTATGTTTACATGTACACCTTTTGTTTCAATCGGTATGAATTAATTAATCTATTTTTGGTCCTGATTAGGAGACGACGAGCACATGAACCATTACGCTGTGCTGCTTATATTTATCAAACAGTAAAAACGCCCCTTTCTGCACCCAAAATAAAGTGCCTGTGGATAAGAGTATAACGTGAGGACTGATAGGAAGTTGTTCTGCTTCACTTCACAGATGATTAGTGGCAGGAAAATTTTATAATAACCTGAGTAATTTATGACATTTTATTTAACAACTGCATCTAGTTCCATGCGTCATATGTCATTCCTAAGTCATTGCACATGTGCAGTCCTTTCCAGTTTTGATCCGATCAAGTGTTTACATGTTCTCTTAATCAAATTAGAAAAGCAATAAACCACCCCTTTCAATCTGATCAAAATTTCATTCAGATCGAGCTTAATGGGATCGATTAAGGTGTTTACATGAAGACTTTTAGTCAGATTGAGCCGTCAATCCGATTACTAATGTGTTATTTGGTTGCATGTAAACATAGCAACTGACACTATTTGATGAGAATTGAACTGAGTTGGATGATGACATCACTGTTTTCTGCAGAGCTGCTTTATAGCCCAATTGAACTAATTAAATAATTGATGATCTTTACAATGGAACCGAATCAACACTGGACTGACTTCAGCTGAACAATGACACTTTATTCTTTTTAGAGCTGCTTTACAGCTGCTTTGAAACAATCTGTATGGTATTAAGAGCTATAAAAATGGTGACTTGAAAAAAAAAGGTGATTGATATATATAGTGTGTATATATATATATATATATATATATATATATATATATATATATATATATATATATATATATATATATATATATATATATATATATATATACACATACACACATACATATATACATATAAAACAGTGGCACCAGCTACAGATGGTGGCGACAGCACCTGATTTGGTTTCTATTTATCATAAAGTTAATTTAATAATAAAAATTACTATTGTTTTGCATTGTTTTTTTTAATAAGTGCAGTGTTTTGTTAATAAGTGCTAATAATATTACGTGTTTGTTTATTGGAAATGTAACAGTTATGCACTGAGCTTGAATTGATATGCAGATAAAAAAATATACAGTAATGTGCAAAAACCAAATTTTTATAGGGATAATGCAAATATTCTACTCTTATTAAATGTACAGTTGTTCTTTTATAGATAGTATCACACTTAACTAACCGATAGCTTCAGTGATAAAATGAGCACTCTTTACTTGTTTTCTGTGTAATTCAGTCACAATTTCAAGAAAAGTTTTGTTTTTCATGAGACTGTGACATTCTACTTTTTTTCCACTATTTACTTTTTTATATTAAGGAGTGGACATGGCAAATAATGCTAGGTACACACCAAAAGATAATCGGGCTGATTTTGGGTCGATTTCCCCCCTTCCGACAATCCTAGCTATGTCCCGATTATCTTGATGGTTCTAAATATTATCTTATCAGATTTTCCTGTGGTGTGAAGTGTGTTAAGAGTGTCCGAACCTGCTCGGAAGAACGTCGGAGCCGTCCCGATCGCGAATCGGAAATCCTGATGTGTGGGGGGAACCACGAGGACAAACGCGCGCACACTAATGTGAAACGAAATAATATCCAATCCGAAAGCGCGCTGAGAGATGAAATAGTCATGAACTGTAAGAAACTCCGACTATAAAAAAAATTATTTAAAGTTTATTTAATAAGGCAATTTCAACGAGACTAATATCTATTTTCCAAGAGACACCTGAGAACAACAATTATTTAAAAAAACATAGCAGTGTGATTTTTTTTACCATTACTCACCTCTAGCTCACTCTGTAACATCAGTGTTTCCCACACAGAGACTAATTAGTGGCGGTGTGCCACAGAATCAACACCGGCCGCCACATATTGCCCGTCATTATTCATTAACTTTTTAACGCTATTTAAAACACGCAGCGTATTCGTTCATTTCCTTTCCCTGCTCTCCCTCCATCTCTGTCACTCATGCGTCTCTCTTTCTCTCAAACCTGCTTTTGATATGAAACTTGAAAGTCTAAGCTTTTAAAATTGAATACGAAATTCAAACAATAAATAGCGTTTTGGCGCTAATGTGGCATAACAGTTAAAGCCAGAGGCGTGGAAAAACAGAGTTGCGACACGCTCTCATCTCCCGGCGGCGCGCGCGGTCACGTACGTGGTTCACGGAGCGCTCAATAGTTCCACACAAAGCAGCGCTGATACATTTGAATACACAACAGCTTCACATCACTATACAGGTATTTGCAGCAAGTTTTGGTAAACAGTACAGCATAGTTTGCATTGATTATTACATTAACCACATTTACAGTATCATTTTATTATGGAGAGTGATGATAGATGCAACATTGTTACATTAATGTTAATGTTTTTCTTGTATTTAGCCCTCAGGTATTCCTTACTAATTGGTCACACTCATACTCATTGGTGATCAAATGTGACCATACACCTTTTAACATTATTTTTCAATTAAATAAATGTTCTATATTTTAGTTTAATAATATTTATTGAATATTTTGAGGATATATTTTGGTACTAAATAGGCCTATTATTTGTGCAATAATTATGGTCAATTAATGACCACTTAAAATATTTTTGCATTATTTATATTACAATTAGTGTAGTAATTAAGGTTAAAATAGAGAATTCCAAAGCAAAGAGGCAAATTAGAGTCATTTTGTGGCTGGAAAAATAATAATTTGTATTTGTAATGCCATTACCCACCAAGTGCCTGAATGGCTCTTTAATACATATACATGTATCTAGTCGGGTTGCTCAAAGTATTGCAGATGATAACTGCTTACTTATTTTTAAGTTTTGCATTTAAATACATATTTATGATCAAACACTAGATTTCTTTATATGTGAAATTTTAAAACGTTAATAACTTACATCCTAATATTTTTAATGATACTTATATAAGCACACACACAAGTGAATATTAATGAATGCAAGCAAATATAATTTAACCCAAGAAAAGTTTAAAATAGTGCTAAAAAGGCAAACTTTCTTTATATGTACAGTAGGCTATATGAATTGATACTGAATCAAGATCGAAATCAATATTTGTGCCAATCACCGCCATGCTTATTCTGAAGTCTCGTTTGTTTACAGTCGGGACTCTGGTTGAAAATCTGTTCGTGTGTGTTGTGCTGTCTTTGTCACATCATGGCACACCACACACTATAGGAGCAAAACGGTTAAATCTAGGATTATTTGTCTTCATGTTTCTGGTCTATCACATTTTGAAAATCTTATAAGATGTAAAAAATCTTTTGGTGTGTACCCAGCATAAGTCAATAAGTGCTCATATACCACCACCTACTGGTTACAGGGGTAATTTCATGTATTTTTAAAATAAAAGTGCTTGTTAGCCACAAAGTGGCCTACATCTTTAAACTTTTAGTTTTACAAAATATCACATTAAAATTGAATAATATTTAGTAATGGGGATGCGTGATCGAGATCGGCACGTGAATGAGCTCGCACTCAGAGCTGGGAAACGGTCCATGCAGCGCAAACAAGTAGCGTGGTTCTGCTCGTCTTTTGTTTCGTTTGCAGTTTGATGTTTCTCATATGTAACAAATGGCAGCTCTTATCAGTTGGGCACTGCGGTGGAGACACCAGTGCGACCTCCAACAAAATTCAGTCGCACCAGCAGGAAAAAAAGGTCACATTCTGAATATAGTATGCAATAATAGTATGATTTGAGTATGAACTTTATCTTTATTGAAGTATAATAACATTTTACTGGGAATATGTATATTAACATATTAAACATATAGGGAATATGTTTATACTCTTACCTGGAGGTGGGTTCTCTGGTATTGCAGGCTGGACACCATCAATGCTTAACCAGTGAGCTAAAAGACGGAGACAACAGGCAATTTTCTTCTTTGTTTATGTGGGAAACAATGTCATTCAAAGATAACAAACGTAGCACGCAAATAGTGCTCCTCAGCAAGAAAAATTTTGTTTGTATATGCATGTATGTATATACAGTGGGGACATGACATGAAAAATCATGATCGGTGCATCACTAGTTTTTACATTAACTATATTTTTTAAATACAGTGGGGAGAACAAGTTCTTGATACACTGCCGATTTTGCAGGTTTGCCCACTTACAAAGCGTCTAGAAGTCTGTAATTTTTATCATAGGTACTCTTCAACTGTGAGTGAAAGAAATCCAGAAAATCACATTGTATGATTTTTAAGTAATTAACTTGCATTTTATTGCAAGACATAAGTATTTGATACATCAGAAAAGCAGAACTTAATATTTGGTACAGAAACCTTTGTTTGCAATTCATACGTTTCCTGTTGTTCTTGACCAGGTTTGCACACACTGCAGCAGGGATTTTGGCCCACTCCTCCACACAGACCTTCTCCAGATCCTTCAGGTTTCGGGGCTGTCGCTGGGAAATACGGACTTTCAGCTCCCTCCAAAGATTTTCTATTGTGTTCAGGTCTGGAGACTGGCTAGGCCACTCCAGGACCTTGAGATGCTTCTTACAACGACGCAAAACACACAGCCAGGGCAACTAAGGAGTGGCTCCCACTCCTTAGTTGCCCTGGCTGTGTGTTTCGGCTTGTTGTCATGCTGAAAGACCCAGCCACGACCCATCTTCAATGCTCTTACTGAGGGAAGGAGGTTGTTGGCCAAGATCTCGCGATACATGGCCACATCCATCGTCGTCTTGTCCCCTTTGCAGAAAAGCATACCCAAAGAATGATGTTTCCATGATGTTGGTGTTCTTGGGGTTGAACTCATCCTTCTTCTTCTTCCAAACACGGCGAGTGGAGTTTAAACCAAAAAGCTCTATTTTTGTCTCATCAGACCACATGACCTTCTCCCATTCCTCCTCTGGATCATCCAGATGGTCATTGGCAAACTTCAGACGGGCCTGGACATGCACTGACTTGAGCAGGGGGACCTTGCGTGTGCTGCAGGATTTTAATCCATGACGGCGTAGTGTTACTAATGGTTTTCTTTCAGACTGTGGTCCCAGCTCTCTTCAGGTCATTGACCAGATCCTGCCGTGTAGTTCTGGGCTGATCCCTCACCTTCCTAACGATCATTGATGTCCCACGAGGTGAGATCTTGCATGGTGCCCCAGACCGAGGGAGATTGACTGTCATCTTGAACTTCTTCCATTTGCTAATAATTGCGCCAACAGTTGTTGCCTTCTCACCAAGCTGCTTGTCTACTGTCCTGTAGCCCATCCCAGCCTTGTGCAGGTCTACAATTTTATCCCTGATGTCCTTACACAGCTCTCTGGTCTTGGCAATTGTGGAGAGGTTGGAGTCTGTTTGATTGAGTGTGTGGACAGGTGTCTTTTATACAGGTAACGAGTTCAAACAGGTGCAGTTAATACAGGTAATGAGTGGAGAACAGGAGGGCTTCTTAAAGAAAAACTAACAGGTCTGTGAGAGCCGGAATTCTTACTGGTTGGTAGGTGATCAAATACTTATGTCATGCAATAAAATGCTAATTAATTATTTAAAAATCATACAATGTGATTTTCTGGATTTTTGTTTTAGATTCCATCACTCACAGTTGAATAGTACCTATGATAAAATTTACAGACCTCTACATGCTTTGTAATAGCCTGGTCTTACCAGACTCTTGTACATTTCATTTGTACATAGAGTCTGGCCACTCTCCATTGACAAGCGTTTACTTCCTTGAAGGCGGGAACTCTGTTGAAGTTTAAAACTATTGGATCTGCCAAAGTCACTCTGGATCTGCCATAACCAATCGCTAACGTTTGTTCGTGACGTATGTCACGCGCCGTTCGCCTTTGATTCTCACATTAACTGCACACCACCTCAGTGTCAGTGATAAAACTTTGTGCATTCGGATTGTGATTTATTCACGGTGGAGAGGAGAGTTTTGTGATCGGAACGCGCTGCTCTCGTGGTGCATATCTTGTGCAATCATAACATGATTGTATATGCTGTAAATAAAATGTCATATGCTTGGTATGATAAGAATAAATGCTGCCGTAAATAACAGCCCAATTCAAATGTTTACGTGCTTTTCTTCTTTTATTTTTTGAGCGGTGATGAAATATTTTGCTCTTGTAAACACTTGCCAGCATTTAAAGGAATACAAGTCTAGAAATGCATCCAAATTACAGCACACGCAACCGCACGGTGCTCTGCAGGGGTCTAAAAATTATATAAACAGTGAATTTTTAAGTGATCTATTCTTGAAAACTCAGAGATGTGGATTCGGAGAGCAATTACATTACCACACGACCTTGGTGTTTGTCAAAAGCAGTCGGTAATTCAGCCTGGGGTTTTTTCGCGGGTGGTGGGAGACAGACGGCTTCAGCTAACTCCTTCACCACTAACGGAGCGAGCTGAAAAATACTTTTCCCGGACCACAACATCATGGCCACGGAACGGAGTTCGTTTGTTAAGGGAAGGAGGCGGGAACCGGCGAACGTTTAACAACTTTTAAAGTAAAAGCGGCAGCCCCTCACGGACGACTGCCGCGCACATACATAACAAAACGTAAACAAAACACAACTTAAAATCCAGGCCTGGTCCTCTCTCGTCCTTCACCGATGTCGCTCGTCCATATATGCCTCCGTGCTCCCTCACTCGAGACCGGTGTGTCTCATTCTCAATCACACACACCGATCTCGCTCGCTCCTCCCATGTCTCGCTCGCTCGTCCACCTCGCCACACTCCGGCTTTAACTTCTGGACATTCGTCAGCGGTGCCACACACTCGCACCTTTCACCGGCGCCATTACTGAACTACAACTCAAAAAAGCGCACAACATCAACGTCATCGCTCTCAGCCACTCCCTCTGTTCGCTGATTGGACCGGTAAAAAAATTGTTCGGGAAAAAACCTAAGCATATACAGCAGTCCCAGACGTAGTACTGTAGGAAAATGAAAATTGAGCGGAAGTATGTAGGAGGGCGGAGCCAGGCTAGCTTTGTAAGTGGGCAAACCTGCAAATTCGGCAGTGTGTCAAATACTTGTTCTCCCCACTGTGTATATATATATATATATATATATATTAGGGATGCCACAATTCTCAATATAATATTGAACCGTTCGGTACGGCCTTGACGGTTCAATACGCGCTTGTGAATTGCGGTTTTTCGGTTTTGCATTTAATTAAGTATTTTTCTACAAATTCCATAATTTGCCTCCATCCCAATACTGAACAACGTGACATACATTCACATCACACGTTAGTGGTGGAGTTATACTCACGGAACACTATAGTTATTCAAAATCACGAAAGTTCATCATTTGCATGTGTTTTAAAGCCTTGCCGGTGTCCTGACATTTCATCCTACCCGTCAGATTGTCCTACCAAGGCTTACTGCGCATGCCCACATCAATATTTTTTATTTTTATTTTTTATATTTACATTTTAAGGGTAGGTTTAGGGTAGGGATAGGGGTAGGTGTGGATATTAATGGATATTAATAAAGCAAATCACATTAATATGATTCTTGTAGCACAATCTGATAGGTAGCATTTTACATCCATATTTAATATTTATTTATTTAAAATATTTACATAGTTTTAAGGGTAGGTTCAGGGTAGGGGTAGGTATGGATATTAATAAAGCCTCAAATCAGATGAATATGATGCTGGTAGCACAATCTGATAGGCAGCATTTTTTTGCTGTCGAATTGTGCTACCTACTGTTTTATTGGGAGGTAGCAAAATCTGACAAGGTAGGACAAATCGACAGAACACCGGCTCATTCGCGTGCATATGCACTGTTTTAACATGAGCTTCACAGAGGCGCACACTAAACGCATGTCAAACACGTGATTACTGGACTAAGTAGTCTTACTGCGCTAATACTGTCAAATACACACAAGGTTAATATAAACACAGTCGGTTATGTCTAAAGTGAAAGTAAAATCGCGTGTGTCTGTATATCAGCAGCTGTATATCAGCAGCGAAAGCAGCGCAGCCTATAGTGAACACGCTGTCCTTAAAGGGACAGTTCACCTCTAAAATTATGTCATTATTTACTCACTCTAATATTGTTCCAAACCTGTATTCATTTCTCATTTTTGAGTGAACTATCCATTTAATGTTAATACAACAACAAAACACAAAGAGAAAATCACTCACTGCTCTTGACTGAAGAACTTTAATACAGTAGCTTTAATAAGAATCAGTGTATATTTTATAGTGAAGTCTATGTAGTGTTTTATTTGTACATTTATTCATTCAATTTCATACTTAAATGCTGCTGTACAGCTATGAGCTGCCAGTGTAAATCTTATATATATATATATATATATATATATATATATATATATATATATATATTTTTTTTTTTTTTATTATTTTATATTATACAATACACTAGGAATGTGTCCAAGGGTTTTTTTTTTAAAGTAAAGTTTTAAGTTTAAGTAAGGTTTTTCAATTCTTTTAAGTAAAATAAAGAAAGAGTATTGCAATTAAAAAATAGTCTTTTTTCTCCTTAACCTCTTGCGGTTCCTGTCGCTTAAGAATAGAATAGCAAAAAACTGATGTGACAAGCCATCAGAACCGAACCGAACCGAAAACCGTGGTTAAAAACCGAGGTATGTATTGAACCATGGACTAACTGTATTGTTGCATCCCTAATATATATACACATCAAGGCATATGTTAGTGGGTGGGATATATTAGGCAACAAGTGAACATTTTGTCCTCAAAGTTGATGTGTTAGAAGCAGGAAAAATGGGCAAGCGTAAGGATTAGAGCGAGTTTGACATGGGCAAAATTGTGATGGCTAGACAACTGGGTCAGAGCATCTCCAAATCTGCAGTTCTTGTGGGGTGTTCCCGGTCTGCAGTCGTCAGTATCTATCAAAAGTGGTCCAAGGAAGGAACAGTGGTGAATTGGCGACAGGGTCATGGGCAGCCAAGGCTTATTGATGCACGTGGGGAGCGAAGGCTGGCTTGTGTTGCATATGGGGCTGCATAGCCGCAGACCAGTTAGGGTGCCCATGCTGACCCCTGTCCAATGCCGAAAGCACCAACAGTGGGAACGTGAGTATCAGAACTGGACCATGAATGGAAGAAGGAAGAAGAAGGTGGCCTGGTCTTATGAATCATGTTTTCTTTTACATCACGTGGATGGCTGGGTGCCTGGTTGCTTACCTGGGGAACACATGGCACAAGGATGCACTAAGGGAAGAAGGCAAGCCGGCAGAGGACGTGTGATGCTTTGGGCAATGTTCTGCTGGGAAACCTTAGGTCCTGCCATCCATATGTGGATGTTACTTTGACACGTACCACCAACCTAAGCATTGTTGCAGACCATGTACACCCTTTCATGGAAACAGTATTCCCTGGTGGCTTTGGCCTCTTTCAGCAGGATAATGCGCCCTGCCACACAGAAAAATGGTTCAGGAATGGTTTGAGGAGTACAATATCGAGTTTGAGGTGTTGACTTGGCCTCCAAATTCCCCATATCTAAATCCAATCGAGCATCTGTGGGATGTGCTGGACAAATAAGTCTGATCCATGGAGGCCCCACCTCGCAACTTACAGGACTTAAAGGATCTGCTGCTAACATCTTGGTGCCAAATACCACAGCATACCTTCAGGGGTCTAGTGGAGTCCATGCCTCGACGGGTTAGGGCTGTTGTGGCCGCAAAAGGGGGACCAACACAATATTAGGAATGTTATGCCTGATCGATGTATATATTAGTGCTGTCAAATCGATTAAAGCAACAACAAAAAAATAATGAGCTAAATAGTGTTTTTTTTATTAGATTTTCAGCATTTTATGAAAAATATGTATAATTTATTTTTCCACTCGTCTACTATCTTGAAACCATTTTTTACTGATCTCACTTACAATGCATTCTGGGAAGGACACATTTGATGCTAACTTATGGCTTTTCCACTGCGTGGTACGGCTCGGCTCGGTTTGCTTTTCCACTGTGTGGTACGACTCAGCTCGGCACAGCACGGCTCAGCTCAGCTTGCTTTTCCACTGCAGTAGTACCGCTTCAAGTGGGTGGGATTACGTTGTAGATGCGCCGCCTCTACTGCCGCGACATCATCGTAAACGCTACACAAAAACATGCGCGAAACAGGAGCAATGGAGCATATCGAAGGAATGGTGTTCTTGATTCTCGGCATGTGTTTTTTTTTCACCTTACAATGGAAAAATTTGGGCAAGTCGTGTGAATGATACTGCCATGGCTGTTACTGCTAGCGGGTTTGGTGTCGCAAATCTAATGACGTTAGTAGTGACGATTCTCTCTGACCAATCAGTGATCTGTAGTGTTTACACGTCACAATTTAGTATCGGTACGGCACGCTTGGAACCCCAACCAAGGTGGTACTGTTTAAGCAAGCCGTACCATGCAGTGGAAAAGCGCCGCCATACCAAACTGTACCGAACCGTACCAAGCCGTACCATGCAGTGGGAAAGCACCATTAGTATTTAGCAAAAACAAGGTATTCTAAAAGGCGAGAAAAATTATGCTGTGTTCCTTTTGGAACAGCTTTTGAGTCAGGACAGTGTCTATAATGCTATATATGCTAAGGCTTGCATCTAAATGGCAAATAATTTGGTTTCATATGAGGAATGCTTGTTAATTACCTTTGAGTGAAACATCAAGAGGAACTCGAGGGAGGGGTGTGTTGATGATGTCACTAAGATCCACTTCCTTTTCTTCATAAAAATGCAATTCTCTGCCACCTCCACTTGCAAAACGAAACGGGATGAACTCTTGAGACTGGAATCCATATAGCGGCTAAAGGAGACAAGTACAATTAAAGAAAAACTTGCTATACATAGGAGAAAGAATTTGTGAATGGTACTGAATGTTGTGGTTCACCAAGCATGAATTAGACAGAGGAAACAAAAGACTCACTTCATCGCAGTTTTCTTACCTCCACGTTTTTTAGTTTAAGAGCATGGTCAATGTCACCAGTCATAAGTTTGCGTCTTTTCCCATGGTGCATAAACTTAAGTGCATCCTGTGGGAGATATCACATCAACACTTAAATAACACCTTCAGATTTTCTGTGCAATCTCTCAAATGGACATGAATGCACATTTCTACAAACAGTTATTACACTATCACCAGATTATTATAACCAGCTATCATATGAGTATTTGATCTAAAAGGAAACATTATGCATTTTAGATTGATTCTGCAAATTTCGAATAAGGGTGGTTGAAACAAATGTGTTTTCACAGTGTTTTCCACAGGTTTTTTTAGACAATGGCAGGTGAGCCTCGAACCCTCTACTGGGGTCAACAGGCAAGCTGGAAGAAAATTTTTATTTTCAAAGCTTTCTCATTTCTCAATGTACCCATTATAGGGGTGTAACGGTACACGTATTCGTATTAAACTGTTTCGGTGAAGGGCTTTCGGTTTGGTGCACGCGTGTACCGAAAGGTTATGAATGTAATCTTTAACAGTTAACAGTCGGCTTGTTTAAAGTGCGGAACACACTTCAATCCGAGTTCCCACACGAACATATTGAGTATTCAGTCCATTTTATCACGAAATTTAAAGCTACACTATGTAACTTTTCCGTCCACTAGAGGTCGCCTGTTCAAAACAAAGGCGTAGTTTGATGACGCCACGTTTGAGCGCAGAATCTTGGGACATGTGATCTTCACCTCACAGCCGGTGGAAAACAGTCAGGATAGGACTCGGGCAGAAATCATGTTGATGGATGCGATTATTAACATTACTGTAGTCTGAAGCAGAGCAGGAGCGAGTGTTGTGGAGCTGAGCAAGGCAGGAGCGATTGAAGATCGGGACTGTTATTATGGCATAGTCGCCGGCAGGACTTTTATTATGACACGGTTGCCGGCGCCACTTCCTCTTTTCCAGTCATGAGTATATGAGGTAACGCAGCTCTGTTTATCGTATTAGATATATCTGAGTGTGTTGAAAAGGAAGTTATGACGTTCCCTCGGCGGCTGCTATGACACTTGTTCACACTGCAGTGAGAGTAAAGTGTTTCACTGAATAAAACCGGAAACCGAGGGTGACGCAGATATGACACAATCGACAGGCGACTCCCTCAAACGCATAGCTCACACGTCCCGGTTCCTTGGTTAAAATAGCAATTTTCTCACGATTTACAAATAGTTGAAAACATTTGGGATATTCTAAGTACTCAACTGAACAAAATATATAACACTGGCCTAGTAGTTTCTGGATATTTTACTGCAAAAATCCTACATAGTTCACCTTTAAACGATAAATGCCGCTTTAACGCTCTTTAAGAATGTGAAACTTGTGTGATGATGTTTTATGGTCTATTTATATGTGATTGTTAATCGTATGTTACCTTGTCCTGCCCAGGGGCTACAGATGAAATTTAGCTTGTAGCTAATTCTGGTGTGGCTGAGTGCCATACACTGTCCCTGTTAAATAAACGAATAAATAAATAAATAAATAAATAAATAATGTGACGTGACTGATAGACGCGTATCAGTTCAACTTCAAGCGGCAGCGCACGGCGTGCGAGTGAATGCGATCATCTCTTCCTAAAGAATAAACATAAATTAATATCTCTTAAGGTATGTTGAGGATACATTACAACTTACTGAAATGTATCATATGTCGTGTAATCGCTCCATCTGTGTTTCAACCGCAGAAAGACAATAAAACAGCTTGTAAACAATGTCATGTAGAATCACGTTTACCTCAGAAGTCATTCAGTGTCCACAGCTGTTAGCTCACTAGAGAAATCAACTCTTTCACTGAATACATGCACTATATTAGCCTATATATTAATTATATTAGCCTATATATATTCATTTTATACTACTTAGCCTGTTAGTGATGTCTTGGTTATTTAATGTATGTTTAAATAAACCTGTCATGAAAATTACAGCCACTAAATGATTATATTTCAACAACGAATAATAATAATTAGATTTAGAAGTTAATGCAAAAACTGCCTTATGTAAAGCTTATGAGTGTTGATTATTATATCTAAAAATAAATAGCAACTGAATTTAGCTATTAGTTTGGGCTCTGTTGTTAATCTTTAACAGCAATATGTAAATAAGGGCTCCCTATATAGTTTACAGCAATATCTTTTTTAATAAACTTTTAGTTATAACTGAATTCATTTAAGGACAGACACATTTTTTTTTCATTAAACCACTGTTGAATAAAAATTAATAAAAAGCAATTTTGTAAAACTACTGTACCGAATCCGTAATGAACCGTGAATTCAAAACCGAGGTACGTACCGAACCGTCAGTTTTGTGTACTGTTACACCCCTAACCCATTATTATACTTGATCTATAGATAAAGGTCTGTAGATTTGCATAAAATGACTTTGTCTTGCTAGAGTTTATTGCCGTTTCTAAATGATGTGGTCCTCGCACCAGGTGCCTATTAGATCAAAACACTAGAGTAGAGAGGATTATGAATTGGCATCACATGCTCAGTATTCGCTGTAACATATTGCTTTTAAGCGTACAATTCTGCCCCTGGGATGTGTATAAGCAATTTGTGCCACTCTTTATATAAAAGTAAAGCAAGAGATTTCTGAGAAACGCTGTTGAAAGTGCATCGGACCGAGCACCAAAACACCAATCAGCATATACACTCATGATGGTGGAGGAGAGAAAGGGAGCAAGAGGGAGATTTGAGAGAAAGACATTACAAAAGAGAAAAGGTCAGAGGAATATCACTGGAAAAAGAAGGGTTATGATCAGGCAAGAGCTTTAGGACCCGCGTTAATATTAGAAAAGCTTTCCAGCATTGTAGAGAGACAATTGGGAAGACCTGAAAATGGACATTGAGGTTGCGTTGTTTCTGCTCCATACATAAGGAACATTGTTTTTTCTGTTTCACAGACCCAAGATATGCTGTTCTTGCAATGTTAGCTACAGTAACAGGACTGTTTTAAATGCCATAGTTTGTCTGGAGCTGATATGTTGCTGGCAACTATAAACAAACTCTTGCGTGTATATGCTCTAGTGCACTGTAGCATTATTTTACTTCGCTTCAGTTATGATAAAGAGACCTCCACTCTTGCATTGCATGTTCATGCATTCGGGGGCAGAGCAATGAAGGGAGGGGTCTGTTTGTATGGGTTGATTTCAAATAGTGTTCAAACATTGTTTCTCGAAATAGCTTAATGCACCGTTAAGCCCTTCATATTAGGAAAGGTGTGCGCATCTGGTTTTGTTGCATCTATCATATATTGTCGCCCTGTTAAAAAGCTGTGCAATAAATTTAAAATAAACATCTTTTAATTTTATAGTATTTATTTTAGTGCTGTCAACGTAAACGTGCTTTAACGCATGAGACAAGACTGTCCTGACACACACACACGACGCTCAGAAAGACGCACGCCAGTATCGTGTGCACTGACAGCGCGCCAGAATTGAGTTCTCTTTCGCGGTTGAGCTAATAATAACAAGACACAATTATGCCAAAATGTCAGTTCCCTTTCGAACGGTCAGTTCGTACTGCGTCGAAGACGCTATATGGGGAATTCTCCAATTCTCGAATATACTGAAGTAATTTGTAAAAGCACGCAGTGCTACTGCCCAGTCAAAACAGTGTTGAGACATCTCGCACGCTATTGGCTGGCAAGTGGGAACTGCATGAACCAATGGCAGAACAGCGTAATCTGAGCGAACCAATGGGTACAAAGCCCGCGAAGCTGAGCGCAGAAACCCGCGAAAGGGGCATATAAAATACGCTGTTACTGTCAAAAACGTCAGATTAATTTCCTTCAGCGATGATCTACGGTCCTCGCTGATAAACTCGAACTACACCACCTTTCACCATGAATTGACGAGCCTGCAGCGGAATAGCAAGCTAGCCAGCCCGGGCATCCTGCGAGAGTCAGTGGCCTGCTGTATTTCAGCGCTCTCAAATCGCCAGCGATCCCTCGAGCTGTCACGCCATTCCCCTGCGCTCTTTGGTGAAACACTACGGTGTATACTTTCTGTACAATACTGAGAAAAATATATTGCTTGTGTGGCATGTGCAGTACTTACCTGCACTAGGAGGATAACCACGACGGGTGCGTGATCTGTCTGGGCAAGGCCCACGCGGACGCTGCTCTCGCCGGGTCCGACTGCTCTCACTGCGAGGGTATGCCCATTTCCTCCCTCCGTTCGCGGATAGTGCTCTTTTCAGAGCACGACCCTGTCCCTCGCGCTCTCACGTTCCTCTTTCCGTCCGAGCCTCGGCGGGAAAAAACGGTGGAGCCAGAGGGCTGAGTATACCGAGGCTAGCGAGTTCACGTCGGCCCAGTGCCCGTGTGCCTCGTCTTCGTCTCACAAAGATGTTTCCCCTGTGACGTTCTCTCGATCGGACCTGCTCCCTCCGCTCAACGCCAAGGGCCTGGTCTCATTCGGCGGCAATGAGGAAGACGAATCCACACGATTACCAACGTCTCGCTCTTCCTTTTCTCTCACTCGGGCCGCGATAAGAAGCGATGCGTACAGAGAATGCCAGAGTGGACGAGCACACTAATGCCGGAGCTTCCCGCATTACTCGCTCTCTGACTGCTAATTCAGCGCTATAGAACCACTCAAAAGTCCTGCTGTGGCCGGATTACCTCCACAGACTTCCTTTACATTCTCTCAATCCCTTCGGTTCAGGTGACTGGAGATGTAAATATTGCAGTCAACTAGCCTGTTGTCAAACACGCTAGTCTGCACACCAACGCTGTTTTTAAAGGGGTCATAGAATGGTACATGCACTTTTACAAGTTGATTATACGGAAATGTGTGTTGGCAGTGCCTGTACACAACCATCCTATAATGATAAAAATACATCCAGTGTTTTTTTTTAATCTCCTTATATATTTTCCCCTGTCTCAAATCGAGCCGTCTGATCGTGTGACGTTACACGGTGTACGCCCCTCCTAAGATTGTTGATTGACAGCAGTGTTTCAACACAGACCCGCCCTGAGCGAGCTGTCATCAGTCCGCCATTGTTGATACGCTGGAGCAGAATGGCGTCTAAGCGATTGTGGTGTTGTGTTGTTGTTGGGTGTAATAACGAACACAGCAGTCATTTTGATGTTCCTAAATCCGAACCGCTGAAGACCCAGTGGCTGCTGAGTTTTGTTTTAGAAGGGAATATTCCCCCTGATCAACGTCAATGTTTGCGCGAATCATTTCTCAGCAGACTGCTTTATAAACGAGCGTCAGTATAAAGCAGGTTTTGCTAATAAGCTGCTCTTGAAAAAAGGATCGTGTTCCTGCTGCACCTCAGGAAGATGTGAGTGTAACGTTTTATTAACCTTTATATTAATCTTTGCAAATCGCTTGCACGCTTCACGATGAATGAGGCTAAAGTTTACAGGGTAAGTTACATTACGGCATGCTTTCTGTGTATGACGTTCTCAATATAATTCATAATCCCACGTTTATAATGAACAACGCGTTATGTTTGTTATTACAAACTGTGTAAGTTACTCGGGTGATAAAGTTAACGTGGTAACACTACACTAAGCTTACTTTTGTACATGGTTTATAACGGTGTCTGTTACTGATTAAGAAGTAATGTAAAAAAAAATATCTTATAACATAACATCAATCTGTCAATGAACTAACACATCAGTAAACACATAGCAACTACGCTACTCTGCCAGTACAAAGATAGATCAAAGTGACATGACGTTAACCAACCATTCAGAAACGTTCGTCATCTGTTCCTGGTCCGACTCCGGTTCAAAATGATAAGGTTGCTTAGATGTGTCTTCAGAGACTCCCGTTGCCATTATTTCTCGAAAATATACCCTCAAATGTTGTCAAGGCAACACTCCACGTGTGTTGTGTTGTTGTGACGGGTCGAACCGAACGCCCCACAGAGCAGAGGGGGCGGGGTGAGCAAAGCTCATTATCATTTAAAGTCACATACACTGAAATGACTTGCTGAAAACTAAGATGGTTTTGACCAGGTAAAATGAGTGTTTTCTTACAATACTAATGAGAATTTTTAATTAAAGTATATTACAAACTTTTCATTTAGACACTAAAGAATCATATTAACTTGTACAAAAATGTCATTCTATGACCCCTTTAACAACGGCCTTACTAAAATACGCGCACCTTGCACATAAGCACTGTTCTCACCGATTATCGCTCGCTTGCTCGTGCCGCAAGAGCTCTCTAGCTGTGTCCCAAAGTGAAGGGTGCGCACTTCGAAGGCCGTGCACTTCGAAGGCCAGGCCAGGCCACGCCTTCGAAGTGCACAAAGGGCGAACTGAGGGACAGGGTTGCCAGGTCTGCACAACAAAACCCCTCCTTTGCAAATCAAAAGTAGCGGTATCACGGCCAAAATGTGGCAAAATATGCCAAAACGCGGGGGGCACCCGGTAGAAATATTGCTAAAGTAAAGACAACTTAAACCTGTGGACTATAGACTACAAATAACCCACACCAACAGTAAATGCAGCCTAATTCATGACTTGGCAACACTGAACCGAGCTGCGTTGAATGGGCTAGAAGGTGTGTGACAACTGATAGCGGATGTTCGCGAGGAGATTTTAAAACGAGAAATGGAGCAGAAAAGTTTTTTGTTTTTTTTGCTTTTTATGCATTTTATTGGATTTTGACATGCTTCAAAGCCTGCCACGATGGGAGACCGGACCATAAGCACGTAAATCGGTAGCCTATGGTAAAATATTTAATCATTAAGTTGCAACTATTGTTTATTATGTTATATGTAACTGTTACAATATATTTTAAACATTTAGCCTATGTCCAAGTCTTTATTTAAGTACTTATTTTTATTCAACTCACATCATCTCAGATGCATTATGACATGGCAGCCGTCGACCGATTCAGCCCCGCAAACCTGCGGACAGTGGAAATATGAACTCATCCCAGATGAAGATTATGTCCCGCTGGCACAGGCCTGGGGCCCGTTTCAGTAAGGAGGTTCAACCAACTCTGAGTTTAAACCTGAACTCTGAGTTGACTTACTCTGAGATGGGAAACTCTGAGTTTTGGGTTTCAGAACAGCTGAATTGAGGTAGTTCAATCAACTCTGAGTAGACTGACTCTGAGTTAAGCACATGCACTCCAACTATGAAAAGCCACGATCAATGGAGCTCCGAAATTATGATTCACCATGGCAACAGCACCCAACAAAAAGACGCTCGCATACTTCCGGGTCAATATGTAAGTTTAATTCTTAATTATTTTAATTACGTTTATTTTTCATGGTATCCAAAAGGCAAAAAAAGAATGTGGCAGCAGCTAAAAATGAAAAATAAAAACATAATTCAATCAGGTAAAGCTTTAAGCATAAAATGTTCATGGGTGTAGGTTTAATGACTTTTGAACATTTGACATATTAAATAAATATAATTCAGTGTCAGCAGCTTTTCCCACCTAGACACTTTTCACAGACTGATGACGTGTTTTAATGGTCATCAATATCGTAAATCCTGCAACGTTTTTTGTATTTATTTTTTTAAATGTATGTATATTTATAACACTAATACTTTGTATTATATTACTTTTGCATCAAATTACAAAAAACAAATTACCGCTGCTGTGAGGGTGTTTCTAATAAAGCGTCTATGGGAGTGAAGGTAAAAAATAATTTATTTCTCTCTCTTCACTGCCGTTATCAATCTCACTCTATTTTTTCCCTCTTTTGGAAAGTTGTGAAATCACTATTGTTGAGTTTTTCTTTTGCTATTTGAGCAAATGGGGACACAAAAATATATATTCAATGTATTCTTTCATTCACCGCTATAAAAGTTAACCCAACTATGATGACTTCAGCTTCAGAAATCCATAAATGTGAAAAGGGTCTATGCTCTTTCACATAATGAAATGTTCTCTAATCCCACCTGTTAAATTTATTAATCAGGGTAATGACATTAACATTTGACTTCTACTCAGGCCAGCCAAACACCAGCACCACTGACAGATGAAGAGGAGATGGAGGAAGAATATTAACATCCATCAGGAAAAAGAAAGAATTTGTAGGAAATAAAGAGGACCATAAAAATTGTAAATAAATGTATTTATCAGCTGTAGTGGTTATGGCATATATCTCGTACTACCATCTGGCAGCATCCTTCCATTCCACACAATAATCAGTTTTCAGAAAGTGTGATGATGGGAATATGAGTGTCATCAATGCGTCCAACCACTGGAAATCCTAAAGGAAATTCTAATTATTAGGGTTAGGGATAATTCTAGAGGTTTATCAAGTGAACGTCAGGATCCTGTATAAAAGGACATGCCATTTTTGTCACTTTGACAGTGTCCTCATGATGAAATATGAGCAATGAATGAATGTACCTCCACTGCAAAAATGCTTTTCTTACTATGTATTTTTGTCAAGTGGCAGATAATATAATTTGTTTTAAGTAAACTTCGCTTACTTTAGATTTAGATTAAATTTATATTTTTTTTATATTTGTACTTGAAATACGACCAAAATACTCAGCATGAAAAGCATTTGTGGCGTTTGAATGAATGAACGAAGTATTTAAACACCTCTGGCGCTTTAAAAAGGGAGGAAACTGAAAGAAACTCTGGGTTTACCAAAGCAAACCTGCTCCTGACCAGGTTAGGTTCACAGAGTAAGTTACCCTAGTAACTGACTCTGAGTATAAGTTACCTCTCTTTCAGAAACGGGCTTGACTTACCCTGCTTTCTCGGGTTTGACATACCTCCCATTCTGAAACAGAAAACTCAGAGTTTCCCTTATTTCAGGGTTAACATACTCAGAGTTCTCTTACGAGAGGTTCTCTCGTATTGCGTAAGTTCCTTACGCTACGGGGAAGTATTCTTTCTTTGAGATTTCTGAAAAACACAAAATTATCCTTAATTTTGTAACATTGTCAACGCAGTGCGGCAGCCTGGCAGACCATAGCAGGCTATTCCAGCGTGCTATTGGCTGCTCTGCTGGCAACTGCAGCAGCCTATTGGTGAGCCCGCGTGACGTGGCGACCAATGAGGGCGCTTCGCGCCCACCTGGCTTCATTTGCCTACAGGTGGGGCGTGGCCACGTGTATATAAGCAGGGCTCACGGGCTGCATATTCGGTTTTCTTTTCTTCAGCGAAGCCCTTCGCAACGCTGAATCTGGAACCCGCCGCCGTGACCACGCAGACAAGCAAGCAGACGACAGCGCCTGAGGAAGCCGGCAGCATCGCGCCACCTTCAGCCATCCGTGCCTGCTCTGCTATCCGGCAGCCCATATCCTTTACGCTCAAGTGTTGTCGCCGCTGCGTCACACTTTTCACAAAAAGAGCCGAGCGTTTGATGCAAAATGTCTCGTTCCACCTGCGGCTCGTGTCACGCGCAGCTCAGCTCCGGGGACCGCCATGTGATCTGCGCTCTCTGCCTGGGCCGTGATCACGCCGCCGCCGCACTTCTCGCCGGCGGATGCCAGGAGTGCGAAGAACTGACGATGTCGACCCTGCGGGCTCGACTCGTCCTGTTCGACGATGATATCCCTCCAGTCCCTGCTACGCCGCGCAGAAAGAAGCGCCGCTCGCAGCGGACTCCGGAGTTCGCCGAGAGAAGCTCGCCGGAACCTTTCCCGCCCGCTTCACTCTCGCCTTCCCCGCCCCCACCCCAGGCCGCCATTTCTGTTGCCGCCTCCGGGGATGAGGCGGATGCGGCCGCGGAACGCGCCGACAGCTGCTCCATCATGGCTTCCGACAGCGAGGACTGGTCTTCCGCGACCTCTTCAGTCCGGGGCTCCGGATGCTCTCGAGCGGGTGAGGACGCCGAACTTTTGCGCCTTCTCACCCGGGCTGTCGAGCAGCTAGGCCTCGAATGGGCCCCGCCCAAGGTGGCAGCGTGCGCCCACCTCCAGGACTGCACCCTTTCTGCCAGAGCTTCACGAGGAGCTCGCAAAGTCCTGGAACGCGCCATTCTACGCGAGGGTCTCGTCTCAGGCTTCTTCGACGCTCTCACAAGTTGACGGCGCGGCTGAGAAAGGCTACAACGCTATCCCTCCGGTGGAAGAGGCGGTCGCAGCGCACCTTTGCCCGCCTTCCGGTTGGCGCTCAAAGGCTGCCCTCCCGTCTAAGGCCTGCAGAGTGACGTCATCGCTGATCGGCCGCGCTTTCGCTGCTTCCGGTCAAGCTGCGTCTGCTCTGCACTCTATGGCCGTGCTGCAAATCCTCCAAGCTAATCTCCTCCGCGACCTGGACGAGAAAAGCTGTGACGCTGAGTTAATCACGGATTTGCGAAGCGCGACGGATCTATCCCTTCGCACCACCAAGACCGCAGCACAGGCCCTCGGACGCTCTATGGTAGGGCTGTGCAATTAATCGAATTTCGATTTCGATTTCGATTTTGCCTCCCAACGATCACCAAAATAGTACAATCGAGAAAAAAACGATTATTTTGCCTTGCGTTCTGAATGAAACGCGCACGCGCTCATCCGCCCCTCCCGAAGCCACAAATCTCTCAGGTCGTGAGTCTCGTGTGCATATCATCCGCTGGAATTTAAAAACTCGGCGCGAGTAAAGATGGCAGAAGGAGGGCAGTTACAGCAGCGTTTGGTGAGCAAAAAAGGCAAAACCAACTCTGTTGTCTGGGAACAGTTTGGCTTCGAGGAATCAGACGACGAGCAGAAACATGCTACGTGCAAGATTTTCTACATGGTAGTGGCTGCAACGCAAGGGAACATCACGAATTTGTTTAACCACTTGAAAATTAAACAGAGTGACCTATGACAATCTAATAAAGAAACAAAAACTGACGAGAGCAGGGGTGCCGTGTAAACGTCCTTTTTTCCCCTTATATTTTTCAAATAATTCTCTCTTTGTAAACTTTGTTCAATGCATGCGAGTGCTGCCGTATGTTTGAATATGACCAGTCGTTTCACCGTCATCACCCGGGTTTAGTGCCAGAAGACGCGAATGAGAAGCCACGCGCGCTGTGAGGAAATGTGTCTCTGTGCGCTCATCCGAGAGCGCGCACACGTCTCTCAGCGCGCAAATATTGAGTTCTCTTTCAAGTCTTGCTCTTGAACGGACAAACTCACACAAAACGTATGTCAACATGTCCATCTTGATGAGTATCCTAGCAGACATAGTCTGTATATGCCTTAAGTGAACTTTATACAGTCGAAAAAGACGACGCATATCCGATCCGGATTGAATAGCTTTTGTAAGTTTAATAGGATTCATCTTTAATTTATGCACTCAAATATGCAATGTTATTTTACATTTGAGACATTTCTGTACCTGAAAACTAATGTTAGACGTACCTGAAAAGCATATCTAGCCGAACCATATTGTTGATCTTATTTATTTGTGATTATCATTTTTACGTGAATACTTTTTTACTTTGATTTGAATATGTTATATTATTTATTTTAATAGTTCAAAAAGTACAACAAATGTTACAATTTCAATTGAATTGTTGAAAGGTGTATTTTTAATAAATACAACACATTCCCAAAGTCATGTGAAATAATCGTGTTACATAATCGTGATTTCAATATTGACCAAAATAATCGTGATTATGATTTTTTCCATAATCGAGCAGCCCTACTCTATGGCCTCCCTCACGGTAGCTGAGCGCCACCTCTGGCTCACGCTCGCGGACATGCGAGAAACAGAGCGCGCGGCCTTCCTAAATGCCCCGCTCTCTCCGTCTGGGCTCTTCGGACCAGCGGTCAAGGGGATCGTCGACCGTTTCTCCGAAGTGCAGAAAACGACGCAGGCCATGAACCTTTTCCTGCCTCGACGCCCCGGTGCTAGCAATAGCTCCGTTGCTCGCCGTCCTCGTGACCAGCCAGCAACGAGCTCCGCGCAGCGCCCAGCGCGGCCCCCTTCGTCTCAGCGAAGACCGAGCGGCCGCCCCAGATCGCGCTCTTCCAGCCGTGGTAAGCCGCCTCCACCTCGGGGCCCCCGGCTTAGGATCGCGCTGAAGCCCGAGCCTCCAAAGTCCTCCTAGCCAGAGGCAAGAAACGACGGTTAAGTCCCGCCGCGGCCGGACCACCGTCAAAACTCTCTTTCCTGTCAGCCCCCACCACTGTGGCTGCTGCAGATGGATTTCACGCAGCCAACGAGCCGGCAAAAACGCCTTCTCGCCTGTCAATAACCGCCGTTTTTACGGCGAACCAGAGAAATCACAAAAGTTGCATTATTTCTGGTTGCACGGCTCACGCCGTATGTGTTTCAAATGCAGTAAATGTGCCCACTTTTCTGTGTTCACCCCTGCACACAAGCACTATAAACCCTGTGTCCCCCACTCACATAAAGCGGCCACCGGCCGCTCGAGTGCTAGAGTTAGGTCACGTGTCCGCTTGTTTGCGTCCACGACTAACCACCACACGCGCGGTCACACAGCCACTCTTAACCGGTCATGTTCCACGCGTAAGAGTTGTGCCCGCTCAAACGCGCTCACACATTTTTGTGAACATTATGCCTCAGGCGCCACACGCCGCGCCACACACCATTTGTTTTCCGCCCAGGGTGGCCGGAGCGATGAGTGTAGGGCCGCACACAAGCCACTCCCCGCTCGAAGCGGCAGAGATGCAGTGTGTAAGGCGGCCAGCCATCGCGAGCGATCGGCTGGCCCACAGCACAGAGAGCGCGCGCACTGCGCCCGCCTCTCCTATACAGGCCGTCAAACCCGCGAAGCGCGGCGTTTCGAGCCCGGAGGCCGTTCTATCCCGTGTGGCGCACGCGAGAGCGTGGGAAGCCATTCCAGGTGTATCAGAATGGGTGCTGAAAACAGTGAAGCACGGCTACACTCTGCAGTTCGCTCGCCGCCCTCCGCGCTTCTGTGCGCGTACAGAGACGAGAGTGAGCGAGGAAGTAGCACATCTACTTCGAGCAGAAATAGCCACGCTGCTGTGCAAAGGGGCTATAGAACCGGTTCCCCATTCTATGAGCGAGTCAGGCTTTTACAGCCGGTATTTTCTCGTGCCAAAAAGGGATGGGTCGCTCAGACCGATTCTGGATCTGAGGCGTCTGAACAAAGCTCTTATGAAAAGATCGTTCAAGATGCTCACGACCAAGCAGATCCTCGCGCATATTCGCCAGAGAGACTGGCTAATCTCCCTAGATTTGAAAGATGCATATTTTCAAATCAAGATAACGCCGCGTCACAGGCCATTCTTAAGATTCGCCTTCGACGGCCAGGCTTATCAATACACCGTCCTTCTGTTCGGCCTGTCACTAGCACCCCGTACATTTACGAAGTGCATGGACGCGGCCCTCGCTCCTCTGAGAAATCGAGGGATGCGAGTATTGAACTATCTGGACGATTGGCTCATCCTGGCGCAGTCGGAGGCCGAGCTCCTCGCCCACAGGGCAATGCTGCTCAGCCATCTGGACAGCCTAGGGCTCACGGTCAATTGGACCAAGAGCACATTAGTGCCCACGCAATCAACCTCATTTCTGGGTTTGAATCTGGACACTGTGGCAATGTCAGCCCGCCTGTCACCCCAACGCGCGCGCCAAGTTCGGCGCATGGCTGCGTACTTCCGGCCGGGCAAAATCGCACCTCTCAAGCTTTTTCAGAGGATGCTGGGACGTATGGCCTCAGCTGCAGCTGTGCTCCAGCTGGGCTTAATGCGCATGCGCCCGCTGCAATGCTGGTTAAACGCCCGAGTGCCTCACAGAGCCTGGGCGTCCGGAGGCTTCAGGATCAGAGTGACTCAGGGCTGCGTGTCAGCCCTAGAGCCCTGGTTAGTAGCCGACTGGTACCAGAGGGGAGTGACGATGGGAGCCATCTCACACCGCAAGGTCATCTCGACGGACGCCTCCACCACGGGTTGGGGCGCCGTTTTCGAGGGCAGATCAGCCTCGGGCCTTTGGTCGAGCGAGGAAAAACTCCTACACATAAACTGTTTGGAGATGATAGCGGTAGAGAACGCGCTCAAGCAGTTTCTCCCGCTTATACGAGGACACCACGTGTAAGTCCGGTCGGACAATACCACAGTGGTGTCCTACGTGAACCGGCAGGGCGGTGTCAGGTCCAGATGTCTGGGCAATCTGACAGAACGCCTGCTCGTGTGGGCACACAGCTCGCTGCGCTCGCTGAGAGCTGCGCACGTGCCGGGCCACCTCAATGTGGGCCCGGACAAGCTGTCCAGGGGCCTCATTCTCCCAGGAGAATGGTCCCTGCACCCCCAGACAGTCCAGCTGGTATGGCGCCTGTTCGGCAGAGCGGAGCTCGACCTCTTTGCAACAAAAGAGAACGCCCGCTGCCCGACGTTTCTGTCCAAAAGCGAGGATGCGCTGTCCCAAACTTGGCCCAGCCTCCCGCTGTATGCTTTCCCGCCGATTTCCCTATTGCCCCAGGTCATAGCGAAAATCAGGGAAACGCGCCGCCCGGTGCTCCTTATAGCACCGCGCTGGGAGAACCAGATTTGGTACCCAGAGCTGGTGAAGCTGTCGCACTCACCCCCCTGGCCAGTTCCGCTGAGAGCAGACCTTCTCTCTCAAGCAGGAGGGTCAGTTTGGCATCCCCATCCAGAGCGATGGTCTCTGCATGTATGGGTGACCAACGGATACCCGTTGACCTGCCCGAAGGGGTTATGAACACGATTTCACACTCTAGAGCCCCCTCGACGAGGCGGTTATATAGTTCTAAGTGGTCGGTGTTCACTAAGTGGTGTGTTTCCAAGGGATTGGACCCACAGCAATGTGGGGTCCAGCGGGTGCTCTCCTTCCTCCAAGAGCTTTTGGAATTGGGCAGGTCCCCTTCCACGCTCAAAGTGTATAGTGGCGGCTATAGCAGCGTTCGCTCAGACGACGCTAGGTAGCACAATAGGAAGGAACGAGCTCATCATCCGTTTCCTCAGAGGAGCCAGACGGATGAATCCCCCGCGGCCCCCGTCGGTTCCTATATGGGATCTGGCCTTGGTCCTAGAGGCCCTGAAGGCTCATCCCTTTGAACCGCTCGAGACTGTGGAACCAAGGTTCCTTTCACTAAAAACCGCGTTTCTGATAGCTCTGGCTTCAGTGAAACGCGTGGGGGATCTACATGCGCTCTCAGTGAGCCCGACGTGTATGGAGTTCGGTCCTAATGACTCTAAGGTCATTCTCAGACCGAGGCATGGTTATGTCCCCAAAGCGATCGGCACTCCCTTCAGGGCGCAGATTATCTCCCTCTCGGCTCTGCCAGCATCCGATGAGGGGGACGGTGGCAATATCCTCTGCCCTGTCAGGGCATTGAGGGTTTATGTCACACGCTCCGCCGCCTTCAGGCGTTCTGAGCAGCTATTTGTTTCGTTTGGTGGGCGCACTAAGGGTCTCGCCTCCTCGAAACAGACCCTGTCCAGGTGGATAGTGGACGCGATTGCAACTGCATACGCTTCCAAACACCTGCAGTGCCCGCTAGGTGTCAGAGCACACTCCACCAGAGGCATGGCCTCTTCGTGGGCTTGGGCCAGAGGGATTTCCATCCACGATATCTGTATGGCGGCAGGCTGGGCCTCCCCGTCTACGTTCGTGAGATTTTACAATCTGGAAGTTCCTGCCTTACAGGCGAAAGTGTTATCAGTTCAATAGGGCTGTTGGTTCTGCCCAGCGGTTCTGCGCAGACATAGCTCACATACTGGTAGTAAGTTCGGTACTAGGCTCATGTGAATTTGAAGGAGACCGGCGGTGCCGTTCCCTCATTTACGAGACGAGCTGTTGTGAGTTTGAAGGTGACCGGCGGTGCCGTTACCTCACTCATATAACAAGATATTGTGAATTTGAAGGCGACCGGCGTTGCCGCTCCCTCATTCATGAGACAAGGTGTGGTGAATTTGAAGGAGACCGGCAGGTGCCGTTCCCTCATTCATGGGACAGGGTGTTGTAACCACCCGTCGTAACCACCCGTCAGTTCGAATGAAGTGTCTGTATATGTGGTGGCCCATTTTCTTTACCGGCCACCCTGCCCGAGCAGTGTTTTTTCCCCGGTTCCCTGGGATACATATGCTGTATGCGAGGCGCGCACGGCGTTGACAATATGTTCCCGTAGCGTAAGGAACTTACGCAATACGAGAGAACCTCTCGTAAGAGAACGATACTCGGTTACTTAATGTAACCTCGGTTCTCTCTAGAAGAGGGAACGAGTATTGCGTTCCTTGCTGTGCGCCCCGCGGGCTTTTACGCTTCAGAACTACGAAAACCGAATATGCAGCCCGTGAGCCCTGCTTATATACACGTGGCCACGCCCCACCTGTAGGCAAATGAAGCCAGGTGGGCGCGAAGCGCCCTCATTGGTCGCCACGTCACGCGGGCTCACCGATAGGCTGCTGCAGTTGCCAGCAGAGCACACTCCACCAGAAAAGCACGCTGGAATAGCCTGCTATGGTCTGCCAGGCTGCCGCACTGCGTTGACAATGTTACAAAATTAAGGATCATTTTGGGTTTTTCAGAAATCTCGAAGAAAGAATACTTCCCCGTAGCGTAAGGAACTTACGCAATACTCGTTCCCTCTTCTAGAGAGAACCGAGGTTACATTAAGTAACCGAGTATCGTTTTCACTTAACCTCCTTTCTGAAACAGGCCCCTGGTCTAATAATAATAATAATAATAATATAGAGAAATTGTTCTGTGCATCCCTGCCACGACTTTACATTCAGCCTTTGGAGGAGACTTTCGGTAGCCTAATGGACCGTCGTCAGTGAGCGACATTCATTCATTCATATAAAATACTTTATTTTGCAGTACAGCTAGTAAAGTCAGCAGTTTTCGTTTATTTGCATTTTGACTTATAGTTTTGAGTGACAGATGTCGCATTTGATGTAGCCTATTTTTGTCTGTGACATTTTTTAGCTACGGTGTTGACAGTATGATAAGAAAAATAAATAAATGATTGCATGGCCAACATAGCCTATTACTTTTGTTATCCCATGCAGTCTCTCTCTTTCTGTAGGGGAAATTTAAAAGAGAGATCCTGGAAACGAAATCTAAATTTAGCTGGATCGGTCGGGTCGGGAATAAAATACTTTATAGCGGGTGAGCACGTAGTGAATTTGAAGCGCGAGCGAGAGCGGTGCGGAATAGATCCTATTGCGGGAGCGGGACGAAAAAACAGCCCCGAGCAGATCTAATTTGTATTTAAAGAAAGTGTAGAAAAAGAAAGAAAGAGTGAAAAGGGAGAGAATGGACTGATTCCTCTTCTTGAGAGAATGGTTGAGAAATAAATAACATTTATGCAAGTTAAAATTGGGAAATTAAAGTTTTGCCAGGTTGCTCAGGGCAGGGAGATGTGAGAGTGCACTAAACGTTATGTTTACTTCAAGTTCAAGCGGTTGCGCTGTTGTGTTCAATAGTATCCAGGCTAGACTTGCCGACCGCTACCGTCTTTCACTGGGAAATTTAATCCCGCGCCACAAGAAATCTGATCGAGTGCCGCGGGAATGCGGACCAGTCAAATCCTGTAGTCACCAGTGTGCTAGGAATTCTGGGATAGGGTAGGCTGCGAAGTTGTGGGAAGGTTCCATCTGCTGTACCCTTCCTTTGCCTGAGAAACGGAGGGCGCATTTTGAAGTCGCTTTCGACTTGCGGCAGCCTTCGTCGCGCCGCTGTGACGCAATCGCACTTCAAATGCGGCCTTCAGAGGTGCAGCTTTCACATTGGGACACCCTTTGTAGTGCCGCTGTGACGCAATCACACTTCAAATGCGGCCTTCAGAGGGTGCAGCCTTCACATTGGGACACCCTTCGTAGTGACGCTATGACGCAATCGCACTTCAAATGCGGCCTTCGAAGTGCGCGCCCTTCACTTTGGGACACAGCTTATATGTAGTGCGTGAGCCCACTACAAGTACGCACCGCTACACATAAGTGCTATCCGCACAGGGTCACAAACACAAACCAACTGGCAGACATCTGAACAGGGCCCTTATCAAACGACTTTCAGAATGCTGACAAAACTGAACACAGGAAGCCGCCCTGACAGGCTGGTCAGGAAGAGAGGAGGGTTGAGTCCCGCCCAGGCCGGTCCACCTCCCAAAAGACTCCGAGTTCTCTCCACACGGCCCGTTTTTGTTCCGATCAGAGAGAAAAATACAGTTCTGAATGTTTTTCATGCAATGAATGTTAACTACGAGTCCGCTGTAATGCGTGCTCCCCTGCATTCTACCGCCATAAAGGCGAGTTCAATATATATAAAAAATAAATAAATAAAAATTTCAACAAATGAGTCTTCTGCACTACATGGAAGTCGGCGCCCTGCACAGCGCGGCGCCTTCTGACACTATAAAACCCCTGTGCGATCGGGCAGAGGCTTGGAAAGCCATCCCCGGTGTGTCACAGTGGGTTATAAAAACAATTCAACAAGGATACTCGCTCCAATTCGCTCGCAAACCCCCCCGTTTCGCGGGCATAACGCACACTTCGGTGGAGAGCAACGTGACTCACGTCCTCCATACCGAAGTAGAGAGCCTATTGATAATATAAATAAATAAAAGCGATAGAGGCGGTGCCTCCAGCTCAGAGCGAGTCAGGGTTTTTACAGCCGCTACTTCCTTCCATCTTAGATCTCAGACACCTGAACAAGGCGTTCGACGGGAAGGCTTATCAGTACACAGTCCTGCCCTTTGGCCTGTCCCTGGCCCCCCGCACTTTCACGAAGTGCATGGATGCAGCTCTCTCCCCCTTAAGACAAGCGGGAATGCACATTCTGAACTACCTCAACGACTGGCTCATACTGGCCCAGTCAGAGGAAGAAATAAAATCTCACAAATCTGTGCTACTCAGCCATCTAGAATCCCTGGCTCTCTGAATAAATACAGCCAAGAGCTCATTGCTTCCCAGGCAGAGAACCTCCTTTCTGGGAACGATTTTAGACTCAGCCCAAATGAGGGCGTGGCTATCGGACAAACGAGCTCTGACTACACAGCAGCTTGCACGTTCATTCAAAACGGGAACCAACAGACCCCTAAAAAAATTTCAGAGAATGCTAGGCCTAATGGCATCAGCTTCTCCAGTACTTCCGCTGGGTATGATGCACATGCGCCCCCTGCAGTACTGGCTGAAATCACGGGTTCCTTCCCAAGCGTGGCATTCAAGACAGCTTTGGATCAAAGTGGGCCACAGCTGTGTCAAAGCCCTGGCCCCGTGGTCGCTTGGGAACAGTGTCCAGACGGATGGTGCCTCGGGTTGGGTCGCTCTGTGCGAGGGCGAACTGGCCTTCGGCTCATGGTCGAGCACGGAGTCATGGTTGCACATAAACTGCCTAGAAATGCTTGCAGTAGTGCTAGCCCTCGAGACTTTTTTTACCACGTCTCTCAGGTCACCATGTTCTAGTCCGCACGGACAACACAACTGTGGTCTCCTACATAAACCGCCAAGGCGGGCTCAGGTCGAGATGGGTAAACCAACAGGTCAGACATCTCCTCCAATGGGGCAAAAGGCAAATTACATTCACTGAAAGCAGTGCATGTGCCAGGCAGACTGAACCAGGGAGCAGACATGCTCTCCAGGGGCCTTGTGTCCCCGGGGAATGGGCCCTCCATTCCCAAACGGTTCAAATGATATAGAGTGTTTTTGGGAGGGCAGATGTCGACCTCTTAGCCTTCGAAGACAACTGTCATTGCCCAATCTATTTTTCAAAGAGGCCCACGAATGGCCCAGCTGCATACTTTATGCTTTTCCACCAGTACCGCTCATTCCCTAGATTTTAAAAAGGATCAGGGAATGCGAGCGCACACAGTCCTGCTAGTGGCTCCACTCTGGCGAACCCACATCTGGTTTCCCGAGTTGATTCAGCTACTATCAGCAGCCCCATGGCCAGTTCCCCTGAGGAATCTCCTTTCTCAGGCGAACAGGACAATCTGGCACCCCAACCCCAAATTGTGGGCGATACATGTTTGGCCACTCAAGGGTGGCTCGAGAACCTCCCAGTGAGTGTCTTGAGCACCATCAGTGAAGCTAGAGCTCTGTCTACTAGACGTCTCTATGCCCTTAAATGGTCAGTGTTCTCTGACTGGTGTTCAGTCAAGAACTATAACCCAGTGTCATGCGAGATATCACAGATTCTCGTTTTTCTACAAGAGATGTTGGATGCAGGACACACTCCATCCACACTTAGAGTCTACAAGTCTAAAGTCTTAAGGTCATAAAATTCTTAAAAGGAGCCAGGAGGCTTAACCCCCCTCGCCCTCATACGGTGCTATCCTGGGACCTTTTATTGGTCCTAAGAGCACTAAAAAGACCTCCCTTCGAGCCGTTGCAGACGGCTGAATTAAAACCGCTTTCGCTGAAAACTGCCCTGCCATTAGCACTGGCATCTGTTAAGCGTGTCTGTGACATTCAAGCGTTATCTGTGAACGCATCATGTTTAGAATTGGCCCAGGCGATTCTGAAGTCATCCTCAAACCAGGGCATGGTTATGTACCTAAAGTGCTTTCAACACCGTTCAAAGCACAGGTAATCACTCTCTCTGCCCTCCCCCCTTCGGAGGATGAGAGACAGTTACACCTGCTCTGCCCTGTTAGGGCGCTTAGAGCATATATTGAGCGGTCCTCCCACTTTAGACAGTCGAAGCAGCTCTTTGTAAGTTTTGGTGACTGAACTAAGGGACTTCCGGTCACCAAACAAAGCCTAGCCAGATGGCTAGTGGACGCGATAGCGCTAGCATATGACACTATGGGCCTCCAATAACTCTATTCTTGAGCCCTTTCTAATAAGTGTTCAAAATTGAGGGAGTACATGTCACTGCGCTTATCATAGCACGGCAGGATTTTACAGGTTCCCATATAGCGTATTCGACGCAGTACGAACTGACCGTTCGAAAGGGAACGTACTCGGTTACTTAACGTAACCTCGGTTACCTGCGATAAGGGAAGGAGTACTGCGTAGACGGCCGTGCTATGGCGCTGACTCGGGTGATCGTCGCTTCAGTCGATTTAACCTGATGTTTTTGACAGTTACAGCGTATTTGATATGCCCCTTTCGCGGGTTTCTGCGCTCAGCTTTGTGGGCTTTGTGCCCATTGGTTTGCTCAGATTACACTGTTCTGCCATTGGTTCATGCAGTTCCCACTAGCCAGCCAATAGCGTGCGAGATGTCTCGACAGTGTTTTGACTGGGCAGTAGCACTGCGTGATTTTACAAATTACTTCAGTATATTCGAGAATAGGAGAATTCCCCATATAGCGTCTTTGACGCAGAACTCCTTCCCTTATCTCAGGGAACCGAGGTTACGTTAAGTAACCGAGTACGTTTTCTCGAGTATCCTCATAAGAGCAGTCTTAAATGAGTTACATAAAGTCTTAAATTAACATAAAGAGTTGTGAGAAAATGAGACGTGTGAGAGATCTGCGTCATGTGCAGCAGTGGCAGATCTTAAGCTTGGTTTTTACTCGTCTACACGTAATGATCTCAAGCTTTACTGGGTTTTACACAATTCTTTTGTAGTGTGGTTTTGATGAAGTGTGCTAAAGTAAACATCGTCACGTGTACCTTACTTCTCACCTTACTTGTGTTTCCTGATGGTTTATAGAAGTACAACGTGGAGCACTTCAAGTATGAACGCCTCGTCCGTTTTGGGGAGGTGCGAGCGTAGTCAGCAGAGTATAGAGACAGAGCGGCACGCGTCATAATCTGAAAACCACGCCCAATTTTGTATTGCTTTGTATACAGACTACCGGCACATCCGGGAACTTAACTGTTAATTTCATCAACACCCCTTTTAAGGGGAAAATAAACTAGACTTCCCATAGACTTCCATACAAAATAGCGGCACAAAACAACGACAGTACACAGCCGGCAGGCTTGAATAACTTAAGAAATCACTCAGATTAAACATGTCAAGTAATTAAATGTTCAGCATGCCTGCCAAGAGCGTGAAAGATACATCCACAAACTTAATTTGGTCAATTTAAAAACATGTCCCTTCATTCACCCAGCGTCAAATTGGTGTAACAAGTGAATGATTTTCCTTCGTTTTTGCTAGTAAACATCTTTAAATGTATATATTATTAGGGATGCCCTGATCAATCGGCCGGAGATCAGTATCGGCCGATAACCATATTTTATGACTCGATCAGTACTCACTAACTTGGCCGATCTCACGAACCGATCGTAATTTGATGACGTCATCGCGTGAGGGCGTACATGATGCGTGGGGTAGGTAGTAGAAAATATTCAAACTAGAGCTTTGAAGGCAGAAGTGGAGAAGGTTTCCATGTGAACAGCAGTTGAATACGGATCAGTCGGTCCTAAGGGATGGGCGAACGCCGTTCGGAAGTATTGATATAGAGAAGTTTGATACGAACGCATCTGAAAAATAGCGGAGTATGCAGAGTGAGCTGATGCAGGGAAAGTGCATGATACAATTTGTCCTAAACATGACACATGCTTTATATTAAGGGCTTTAAAATAACTGGTAAGATATTGTTAACACGTATAGTTTAAAGCAGCTTGCCTGTCAGACGCTCTGAGAGATACTTGTGCTGACAGACAGATAAATACTTGCAGTGTTTAATGAGTTTGAAATGTGGTGCTTTCCTCAGTGCATAACTTACATTTCACAGGGATATTCTTCATCTGTAAATGTTAGAAAGTGATGCAAATATGTCCATTTTGCTGTCAGGAGACGACGAGCCTTCTGCATGTTAATCTCCGCTAAAATTAAGACTTCCGCGAGCGCCACCACGTGTACGCGCGCCAAACTAACGGAGCGCAATAGAACGCAATCATTCTGACTAAAATATACATATTTCTAAAATATTTGTTGTTGGACAATAAATGTGCCATATGTAGAATTTTAAACCTACAAGTATGTATATTTTTATGAAAGTGACCATTATAATTGGGCAATCAAATATAGGCTCAGTGAATTAAAAAACAAAAATTTTAATACATGCCTACATTACATACACTGTATTTGTTTATAGCCTTCAATATCAAAATTGTTTTTAGGACATCATTGGGCAGGATGTGTGAAAAAATTATTATTAAAATAAATAGAGATTTTTTTTGTTATCCAAATAGAAAAACATAGAAAATACAGCCCTATTAAGTATCCTGATATGCATAGTGTTATGCAGAAACCCCATTTAAAAGGCATATTAAAATGTTAAAATGTAATTTTTGTGATTATTTAGTACCCTGTTAAAACAATAGTTTCATTACATAATTACCATAAAAACGTAACAAAAATATAATAAAAGCAACATCTATAGTTTTTATTTTTTTTTTTGAAAAAAAGGTTAACAGTGATCAGAGAGCTTACAAATCAGTGAAGCATTGGAATCGGGATCGGTAGATCACCATGACAAGAAATCGGTACTCGGAATCGGCAGCAAAAATCCTGATCGGAGCATCCCTATATATTATGTCTTTATATTTAGAGTACTGAGAGCACTTTTCTGTCCAGCCATAGTTAACTAGCCTGACTTAGCTTCCGATAGCATCATCCATACTTCATGATTCAAAAACGAAGTTAAATCATTCACTGGGTTACCTGGTGACTCGATGAGGTACGTGTAAATGTCCAGGTAAGACACCTCTGGCCACTGGGTGGGGTTGTTACACCAATTTGACGGTGGGAGAATGAAGGGACATGTTTTTTAAATTGACCAAATTAAGTGTGTGGATGTATCTTTCACACTCTATGGCAGGCAGGGTGGACATATAATTACTTGACATGTTTAATATTGGTGATTTCTTAAGTTATTCAAGCCTGCCGGCTGTGTACGAACGTTGTTTTGTGCCGCTATTTTGTATTGAAGTCTATGGGAGTCTAGTTTATTTTCCCCTAAAAGTGGGCGTGAATCTGTTCAGAGACATTCTATGACGTTGCGCCGGTTGTGCATATTGCGTGAGGCTGCCTCCTTGTCATTTCTGACTTATAACAGAATATAAACAGAACAATGTCTAAAAGCTGATATGTGACAAAGTGTACAGCAAACAAGCTAAACAAAACCCAGAACCAAAAACCCAAAAGTTTTTAAAGGGGGGGTGAAATTCTGTTTCATGCTAAACATGGACAAAGTTTTAAAAAAAAGTTGGACGTTTTAAGGAGTATTTCTGTGCCAAAAATACTCCTTCCGGTTTCTCACAAGTTTCGGCAAGTTTTTTTCGAGTATGGGTATATGTGACGTCAAATGGGGCGGAATTTCCTTATACGTGTCCTAAGGGCACTTCTCCCGGAAGGGCGCGGGCGCGCGCGCACCCGTAGACCAGAGCGAGAGAGCGAAAGCAGTACGCCCATCAAAGCACTTTGCTCAGCTGCGCTGCAGTCACAGGACTTCACGACAGCAACAATGTCACCAAATATGTGTGTTTTTGGTTGTCAAGGCAAGACAACCCTGTACAGCTTCCCAAAGAACCCAGTGTTAAAGGTCCTGTTCTTCGTGATCCCATTTTTCAAACTTTAGTTAGTGTGTAATGTTGCTGTTAGAGCATAATTAATACCTGTAAAATTATAAAGCTCAAAGTTCAATGCCAAGCGAGATATTTTATTTAACAGAAATTCCCTTTCAAAGCCTACAGCGAACGGCCGGTTTGGACTACATCTCTGTACATCCTGCTTTAATTACGTCAGTAGAGCAGTTTGTTGACTAACCTCCGCCCACAAAAATACGCGGAAAAAGGGGGCGTGGTCTTGTTGCTCCCACGTGGAGAAGAGGAATTGTTGCGTTTGTATAGTGTTTGTCGCCATGTCGTCGAGACGCTGTTATTTTCATCCCGGAGTCAAATCACCTTTGTTTGGCTTTCCCACGGACGCTGTACTTAGAGATCATTGAGCGCATGCATCCCCGTTATGGTAAGAGGCGTGACCTTTCCGGTAACGTGCGCTCTGCGTGCGCTAAGCTGCTGTCGAATCACAACACGGGAACCGCTGGCACAATCAGAACTCGTTACGTATTTCTGAAGGAGGGACTTCATAGAACAGGGAAATCTTTCAAGCCGTTTTGAGGACAGTGAAAACAGCAGTATACAGATAAGTAAATTGTGTGAAA
The DNA here is from genome assembly GCF_949357685.1 of Gobio gobio. Taxonomy (NCBI): domain Eukaryota; kingdom Metazoa; phylum Chordata; class Actinopteri; order Cypriniformes; family Gobionidae; genus Gobio; species Gobio gobio. The sequence goes on from NC_137100.1 coordinate 18,779,896, forward strand.
AATACTGTGTTTTTTTACACGTGAAACATGAACACATGTTATATTGCACACTGTAAACACAATCAAAGCTTCAAAAAAACGCGAAAAACGGGACCTTCAATGGGACACTGGATGGAGTTTGGAGTCGTACAAGTGTTTTGCTTGTTCCCTGCATTTCGGCTGCATTTTATAAGCAAGGCCCAGTTCGACGCCGGATTTTTGTAGCTCGTCTTAATGCTGAAAGATGGAGCAGTCCCAGCGATTAAGGTTCACGGTCGTGACCCGTGTTTTGGAAGCAGGCGGTGAGTACAACTGCTTCAAATGTCTGTGTGTTGTTAGCTATCGACTCGTTCATTCAAATGCGCTAATATTCCAGTGTTTTTCTATGTAAACACGCACTAGTCTGACGTGCAAAACCGTTACGCTTGCTACTGCTAGCATTAAATCACATATAATAGTCCATAAACCAAATCATGTCCTCATAAACCACGAGTAAATACACAAACTCACGCATGACAAGTCGCTAAGCAAGTATATACAGTAACGGTAAGTTACATACCATAGAGACGTCCTGCTGTAGTCGTCGTTGCTGCTTCTCCTGTTCAATTTCAGCCTCTAGATCTGATTTTGGATCATATATGTATGGCTAAATCTGATTGATCTCCATGGTTTATTTAGGATAACGTTTTTTTTCCATGTTTAAGGATGTCACAGCTTTCACACACTCTCAACACAATAGCTGCGCGTGCTCGTGGCTGTTTAGCTCCGCCCACACGATACGCCTCCAACCGCTCGTTTTTTTTTCGGAAAGACTCGGTACAGCGTATCTTTCTTTTATAAATATAATAAAACTAAAGACTTTTCGGAGATATGAAGATATGCAATACTACTCTATAGGTACTCAAGATTGACATGAGATTGACTAAAACTGAGTGTTTCAACCCCCCTTTAAAGCTGTTGACCCAAAAAACGAGCGTTTAAGGACACAAAAGTGGATACAGGCAATTGAGACAGAGCGCAACATGTTATATTACACAGAGAACTAGTGATGCACCCATCATGATTTTACATGGGCGATTCCAATACCGATTTTTTTCAAGAAAACTGGTCGATTCCAATACCGATTTCCGTTTTGTTTTTTTGTTTTTTTTTTACAATAAAAGAATGAAGTATACATGAACAAGATGTTTATTTGGTATTTAACAGGCTAAATTGGCTTTTGGCTAATGAAAACAAGTCCGCAATCTGTAATTAACGGGAAATTGAATTGGAAATTAAAAGGCTGAAAGGTGCAATTAAAGGCAACAACTGCATATTCTGCAATCCAAACAAAGATGTTACTTAAATCAGCATTTGTTTTTAAATTCATTGTAAAGAAAAAAAGTCTTTACCAGTGAAATTAAATAAAACCAAAGTATATAATTGTTCCAAAATGTTAAATCAAATAATGTTTAGTGCAACGAAAAAAACTAAGATGCTACAGCAGGTGCTTTTTAAATCAAATTAAGTCAATGTAATTTTAAGGTAAAATAAAAATGATCATCCTATAGGCTACAGAACTGATAGGATTTCATTTCAAAAGTGCATGCATGTTCTTCTTTAGGCTACAAAAAGAAGTGTTTCGGCTTTGTCACAAGTTAGTCTGTTTCGTTCATCCGATCCAACACGTGAGAAGCTGAGCTGTACAAACGCTCTCTATCTACGCTTGTGCAGGGCGCGGAGAGGTAAACTCGCTCAACTTTAGCTCGCGCAGCAGCTCTTCATTCCCTTCAGCGTATCTCGTCTCTTCCCTCAGTTCTCCAGTTTCCGTTTGTAACACAGAAGTGACATGTTCGCTAATGATTGCGATATAGGCGTATGTGCACGCGGGCGCACTTACGGAAAAATCGGCAGAAAAATACAAAGAAAAGGTTCCGATTTTTGGCCGGTCAACCGGTGCATCCCTACTGAGAACTACACCCTCTAGAGGGGAATGTAATCAGCGACAGGAAATATATAAAACTGACATTTGGAAATTTGACTTAACAGTGATAAAATGTTTACTGTACATATAGGTATACTGAGGCATACTGAGTGTCAGGGTCCCAAAATTGACCCATTCTTCCTGCTGATGCTTCACGTCTTATTGCCTGTATCCACTTTTGTCTCCTTAAACGCTTGTTTTCTTTGGGTCGACAGCTTATAAAAATGTATTTGTGTGTTTTTTAGATTGTTTGCTTGTCACATAGCAGCTTTTAGACATTGTTCTGTTTTCTGTTATAAGTCCGAAATAACAAGGAGGCCGCTTCATGCAATGCAAAGTCAATGGAGAGCGTTGGATTAACCAGGTGTGGGCGTTGCCTAAATGCGCTCTGTCTCTATAAACAGGCGAAAGTATAAACAAGGCTTTAAAGTGACAGCAGCCACAAATGCTGTTTGTCATTAACGTTAATCAAATAATAAATTACTCACTGCTCTTGACTAAATAACTTTTGTAGCTTTAATAAGGATTAATCTCTATTTAATTTATAATTTATGCAGTGCAGACTGTTTCTGTATATTTCCTGTTAGACAAGTAGGAAGGCCACAGGAAAATATGACATTTTTTATGGATTTATGAGAGGATTGTTTTAAAGGATTAGTTCACTTCAAAATGAAAATTTCCTGATATTTTACTCACCACCGTCTCATCCAAGATGTTCATGTCTTTCTTTCTTCAATCGAAAAGAAATTAAGTTTTTTTTAAGAAAACATTCCAGGATTTTTCTCCTCATAATAGACTTTCATGGCAACCAAAAGGTTGAAGGTCCAAATCAATGCAGTTTCAAAGGGCTTCGAAGGGCTTCAGAGGCTCTGCGCAATCCCAGGTGAGGAATAGGGTCTTATCTTTTGATTAATCTAGTTCATTTTTTAATCAATTGACAGCACTTTATTTTCAACAAATTGTTTTTCATGTATGTATTTTATGATAAAAAAATAGAAAATTGTAATTTGTTTTCTATTTACATTTTACCAGATTTAGCACTACACTTACGTTCACTTTTTCTCCACTAATGCTGTTTTTACATTAAAAGTTACACATAAAATTACTGAGCACCCAATATTTTTTCTGGAATTACTTTTGCTTCTGAATAATACATTCACCTAGTTCATAATATATGTCATAGATTATGAATAAATATTTTTAATCCTTTGTTACTTTTCTCTAATTAAGTTTTTTGGGTATCAGTATTGGATCGGTTATGAAAAATGGTATTTGTGCATCCCTAATTACAAGTTTCTGTTTTTTTATTCCCTGAAATGTCTCATTTTGGTTTTCAGTGGTATTGCATAGGTTGTAATTTTTACATTAAATGTGCGAAAGTTCTGATATGATTTAACTTTGTTAAATTTTTTACATCACAAAAATGTAATATTACATTACACTGATAATTTAATTAGACCAAAAAGGGGGAAAAAATACAGACATGTCATATATAAACATTTTAGATATTCATGTCTGTGTACTGTGCACAATGTTTTTTTTTTTCTTAAAACCTTAATGAAAATCCTATTTTCTATGTTCACAATACCTGTGCAATCTCTTTAATCCTGTAGCTAACCTCTTCGCTAAGGGCCAGACAGCTGTCTTCCTGCAGTGAGCCCACACCCACTGACTCCGCCATCGCCTTCATGGATTCAGTAGGGAGGATCACTGAACACAGCTTCTGTCTGCGATCCTCTGCCATGTCTCACTCTATGGCAGGAAAACAAATCAGATATATTAAATTTTAAGTAACTGTCATCATTTCCAATGGCAAGAGAACAGAGGTGGACAAAGTACACAACTCCATTACTTGAGTAAAAGTAAAAATACAATAGGTTAAATATTACTCCGTTACAAGTGAAAGTTGTAAAGATAGATTTTTACTTAAGTAAAAGTACAGAAGTACTTGCTTTTAAAAGTACTTAAGTATCAAAAGTAAAAGTAAACGCATTATTTTATTATTGTTGCATGAATGCGCACTCTTCCATCATGGTGGTTTAAGCCAGTCATGCTCCATCTGACATGCTAGCATATCTTGAACTCATTTAAATACTTGCTTAAAAGTTACAAAGCTCTTATCAAAGTCAAAATCATACTAGAAAAGAAAGGTTTCTACATTATGTTTATTTGACAGGATTATGTAAAAACATAGTTCTGAAAGGACTTCAGTTAACATTATTAGCCCAACTACGCTTTTACATGCTAACTAACATCATTGTCGAACGTTACCTATGCGTTAGCGCTCTATCCACAAGGCTATGGCAACTCGGCGGGTAAATCTATTAAAATAATTTGACCAACCATACTTCATACCAGTGTTAATTTTGACAGAAAATTTGGATTTCGTTTTAGTCAGTCTTTTGACTATAACATTTTAGGCATCTGAATTGTTTTAGTTTTAGTCTAGTTTTAATTGACTGTAATAAGATTTTAGTTTTCAATAGACTAAAATTCAGTACTTGTGGTCTGGCGTCTGAGAGGCAGCTTTCTGTGTGCACTTTGATGTCGTCGCACTTTTTCAGACTTATCCACGTCTGCTCTTCTGAATTTTAACTTTTAAGTATGACTATGGTTGTGCGCACTGCGTCTGGGAACTGCCGCCTTCTATTTTGCCATCAATTGATTGGTGTTCAAAAAATACTTGGAAATCATTGAACTTCATGTGATTCTACAGGAGTGATTACTGATAGGCTGTCTGCAAAAAAAAGAAAAAAAGAAAAAAAGAAAAAAGAAAAAAGAAAAACCAATCACGTTTTAAAGAAGAAAACTAATCATCCATTGAGTTTCAAATCGGCTACAACTTTCTACTTCGAGGGCCATGATAGAAATGTAATGGAGTAAAAAGTACGACATTTGTCTTTCAAATGTAGTGAGGTAAAAGTCATAAGTTTCCAGAAAAAATACCACTCAAGGAAAGTACAGATACTCAAAAAGTGTACTTAGTAAATGTACTTAGTTAATGTCCACCTCTGCAAGAGAATTAGATAACTTTAAGAATGGTCTGCTGAGGTCTTTTAAATTTCAAAAATAACTTCTCATAGTCTTGGAAGCATAAATAAGCTTTACATTTTTGTTTTAATGTTTAGACTTAAAGGGTTAGTTCAGCCAAAAATGAAAATTCTGTCATTAATTACTCACCCTCCTGTCGTTCGACACCCGTAAGACCTCCGTTTATTTTCGGAACACAAATGAAGATATTTTTGTTGAAAGCTGATGGCTGAGAAAGGCTTCAGATAGGCCTCCATTGGCATTCAGTACATTAATACTCCCAAGACCCATAAAAGGCACTTAAAACGTCGTTACAAAGTCCATCTCACCACAGTGGCTCTACAATAATTTTACGATGCGACGACAATAGTTTTTGTGCGCAAAAAAAAAATCTAAATAACACCTTTAGCCAGCTTGTTCATGTCTTCCGTGTGTGCCTCCACGAAGCATGCGCGAGAATATGACGTAGCGCCAGCGTTCGAGAATCCATGAAATGCACACTTAAGCCCCATTTTGAGAACTACGCTGAGACCTAAAGCACGATCAATGTAGAATCCAACAGCTTAGACACGCGCGTCTTCCTCTGCTTGTAAACAAATCCCTTCTGGGTCATGTGTCCGAACGCCGGATCTGCGTCATATTCTCGTGCATGCGTCGTGGAGGCACACACGGAAGACAATAACATGCTGGATAAAGGTGTTATTTTGATTTTTTTTTGCGCACAAAAACTATTGTCGTCGCATCGTAAAATTATTGTAGAGCCACTGTGGTGAGATGGACTTTGTAACGACGTTTTAAGTGCCTTTTATGGGTCTTGGGAGTATTAATGTACTGAATGCCAATGGAGGCCTATCTGAAGCCTTTCTCAGCCATCAGCTTTCAACAAAAATATCTTCATTTGTGTTGGTCTTACGGGTGTCGAACGACATGAGGGTGAGTAATTAATGACAGAATTTTCATTTTTGGGTGAACTAACCCTTTAATGCCATCTTTTCCAGCAAATGTATGTTTATGAATGTATAGTTGCCATGGAGTTGTATAGCTGCATATATAGCTGCATCTTTTATATTCCCTTCTATATCTATTATCGCAACTTAAAAACCCAAGTCCAAATACGTTTTAAAGAATGTAATTTAAAAAAAAAAAAAGAAAATCTATATTTTTATATTTTCCTTTACAATGTGAATTCACACATTGACAACCGTTTTATATATTGAGTGCTATATTTTCATTGTGTATTACTTGGCCACAGGTTTATGGCAATATGATTTGTACATTTGTTCACATAGGTTATAGAAACTGGAATCAAGTTGCAAGTAAGTTATATCCTTGGTTGTAGTCTACGGATATGGATTTGTAATTGCTGATGCCAAAACGTATATCCACAGTGAAGTGTGACTGGTGGCTGATATAAAGCAAATACATTACAAATAATTCTAGGCTAATTTAATGATAGAAAGTATACGTGCATAATATTTACACACACACACACACACACACATACAAATCAATAACTATTAACGTTAGGGAAAAAAAGTTATTTACAAGAATGTTGAGGAGTTTCTCCGAAGAATTGTATCCTATTGAGAATCATAAGAGTGCTACTGTGAACTACGTGCCGAAAATATCTAGTTCTTGGTTTGTTTAGTTGTTTGTTTTTGAATCCTAAATACACCCTTCTCCGTAATGCATCAAGCAGCACCAACCCTTCTTCCAATGTTCAACTCTTATAAAGGTCTATCCGATTTCATGCAGTACCAACCCTTCTTCCAATGTTCAACTCTTATAAAGGTCTATCAGATTTCATTGTGCTCTAGAAAATATTACCTAACGACAGGAAACGTTTATTCATCTGAAAAGAGTTAAAGAGTTTTCAAGCACATTTTTAAGCGAACTTAATGCGGGATCGAGTACTCAAATACTGATATACTACGTTGTCAAAACTTGCTTATGCACATATTCAAGTGTCTTTAGACTCATTAAGTCCATTATTCATATACTACTGGGGTTAATCATAGACATTTTCCTGCAATAAAATTGCACAAAAAGCAGAACTGAACTGCATGCCGTTCTTACCTTTAAAAAGATGATCCCGCAATGTTAAAACGATTAAAACTAATAAAAAAAAAGCAAATCCTTTATTAATAACTGCTCACTCTGTGGTTGTGCAGCTAATTGTTTATTTATCCACTGTATTTGTTTTTATATTTATACTTGGTATATCCTGTTTAGCTCCGAACCATTTTTCTGAAAATCCGCCATTTTGAATTTGCTGGAAGGTCCTGAGAGTGTGAACGAAAGATCGAAGCGTAATTCCATATACACATATTTACAAAAAAGCACATTTTAGCGTCATGCCATTTAATAAACTTTATAAAGAAGCATACAAACGATTTACTAACAACTACAGCTAATATTTAATGCAAAAACAACGTATATAGGTTTTATTCTTATGCATCTTTCATGATATCGATTGCTTCGTTCATCCGCTAGCCAGTCTGTCCAAGATCAGCGCTATCAACAAACACAAACGGGTTTTGCAACTACTCATGCCTACAATAATAAAACGCCATCTCCCCTAAGTGTAATAACATTCGATTTTAGAATACATTATTGATGTTAATATTCACTTGTTGAAATATGTTTATGCTAAGTGAAGAATGTGAAAATATGTTTCTAAAACAAGATCATTGTAGTAGTGTTTCTAAATTAATCACAAACAGAACAAGAGATGTAACAAGTCAACAAAAGATACACATCAACTACATAATTGCGAATTGAGAAACGAAGTGAAAAATGAGGATGTAAAAACAAGTTTTTAATATTCAGCTCAGCTGACATTTTTTTCAACGTGACCTTTCTCTAGACTTTTTGTGTAACGTTAAGTGGGAGGGGTTGTTTTCTCATCACTTTAATCACCGACTTTCAGCAGTGCACCGCCTAATTAACCCGTGATTATGGAACTCGTACAAAAATGGGTTAATTGTCCATTTAAAGAAGCGGAAGTGGGCCGGGTGCATGCTAGGTGGTGCGGGGTTATAGCTTGCAGTGGTTCTCTAATTTAATTGAGGATGATGACGGAAAGTTTAATCTTGCATCTCTTGATCCTGACTTTGGTAGCAGAGTTTCGTGATGTGAGGGCCTCTCAACTGAGCTCTGACCCTCCGATACCCTTTCCACCCAGTCGGTCGCAAATGAGGGAACCTTTCCCAATCAAGCAGCTCTCGAATCAAGTGAAAGATTCGCCCGGCAGGCAGATCACCCGTGTCAAAACAGTAGCCGTGATTTGTCACGAGAATTACATGGAGATCGCAATTAAGGTTGACCTCTTTGACGTCGGTTTACCTGTGGATGATTCAGAGCTGCGGCTTGGTGCCGACAGTCAGTTCATTCCTTCTTGTAAAGTGACCGCGTTCTCCAATAACGAGTACATCATATCAGCTGAGCTCACTGATTGTGGCACTCAACACTGGGTATGAGCAATTCAAGTCTTTTTTTTTTGCAGATATTAATTTTGGGTCTGAATCCGTTAAAGAGCGATTAATCTGGAAACTACCCGTTGTGTACAAACATCTGATAACTGTAGGCTATTAAAAAAAACGTTTTCATAAATTCTAAATCATAAATATCTAATTTTCTAGATGTCTATTTAACACCTGAGACGAAGGGTGTTAGAGAAATATTGAATTAACTCTAAACTGTAAAGTTATTTCACCTTGTGTAGTGTAGCCTACTTGTCTCCATTGAATGCCACTAAATGTGTTATGGCAAGCCGTTTCAGCTTAAAGGGTTAGTTCACCCAAAAATGAAATTTCTTCCATGAATGACTCACCCCAATGTTGTTACACACACGTAAGACCTCCGTTCATCCTCGGAACACAGTTTAAGATATTTTAGGTTTAGTCCGAGGGCTTTCAGTCCTTTGAATGTAAGTGTATGCGCACTTTGCTGTCCACGTCCAGAAAGGTAATGAAAACATCATCAAAGTAGTCCATATGTGACATCATTTGGTTAGTTAGACTCTTTTGAAGCGTCGACAATACATTTTGGTCCAAAAATAACAAAAACTAAACTAGACCAAGACTTTATTAAGCAGTGTCTTCTCTTCCGATTTTGTTTGAATCCGCGTTCACGACGCCACAGTGATGCTGCTGACGTAAGACGGTGACGTGTTATCTGGTGCGATAGCAGATACCAGATAACACGTCACAGTGTCTTACGTCAGCAGCGTCACTGTGGTGTCGTGAACGCAGCAAAGTGTGCATACACTTACATTCAAAGGACTGAAAGCCCTCGGACTAAATCTAAAATATCTTAAACTACGTTCCGAGGATGAACGGAGGTCTTACGGGTGTGGAACAACATTGGGGTAAGTCATTAATGGAAGAAATTTCATTTGGGTGAACTAACCCTTTAAATTGTCACCACGTTACTCGTCGTAATTGCATTTTAACTATAGTAAGAATACAATTAGAGAGCTCTACAATTAAATTCTTCCTAGTAACCATTCCAGTATAATTCAGTTCATACTAACAATTATTAGAGAGCTTTCTAATCGAATTAGAGCTCTGCAATTGTATTCTGACTTGTAAGAATTAAATTGGAGAGCTCTCTAAATCAGTTCTTACTAGAAATAGTACATTTCTGAAATGCATAACTTGGACAGTCACCTCTGATAACAGATCGTTATAAATTATAATGTATATGCCTGCATTTTCTGTAAAGCTGCTTTGAAACTTATAGGCCTTCTGTGAAAAGCGCTAGCTATACAAATACATTTGAATTGAATAGTAAGAATTACAATTAGAGTTCTCAAATTCAATTCTAACTAATAAGAATTCCAGTTACAGAAAAGTGAGATTTTTTTTTTTAAACAAAAGTTAAATGTGTCTAGAATAGTTATCCTAGTTTTCAGTGACCATGACATAAATTATAAAACGAGTATGAAAAGTGTCCAGAGTTTTCATGTTTAGAATTTATACATCTTTCATTCGTTTTTTTACTAGTAAAAATGTAATAACTTTTAAAGACAGACCTACTGTTAGCTACAAGTTTTTTAATCCATTGTATTTGCTTCTGCTGAAGATGGCAGCCCATCAAAAAAAAAAATTGTATTTAACAGTGAAATTCCTGGTGAAAAGCGCGTGTGCGCGTGTGCGTGTGCGTGTGCGTGTGCGCGTGTGCGCGTGTGCGTGTGCGCGCGTGTGTGTGTGTGTGTGTGTGTGTGTGTGTGTGTGTGTGTGTGTGTGTGTACGTGTACGTACTATACTGTATATCAGTTTGTTGGCTAATGACCGACGAGAATGTAGTGGAACACATTTCTCATCAGATGAATATTCGCAGTTTAGTCACAGAGATATGGGCATTCAAGTTGTCCTGGGAAGTTCGTACTTAAAATGGAAAGTAAATTAAGAAATTTCTAGAAAATTAAGAACCAAGAATGTGCATCAGGTTTGCTTTGTTTTAACGCCACTATAAACTAATCGTTACATAAATTACAATGCTATTATATTTTGTGCAGGTAATTTGTTGTAAATGCAAGACTCACAATGTCACTGCTAAATATTGTGGTACCATCTCAAAGTCATATTTACTACGGGGAAGCTTGTGAATATTTATATGGTTGTCAATGAATGGGACGCTACATTTTACTCAATTAAAGATCTTTACATTTTGGCTTTAAGATTTCCTCAAATAAGCAAGAAAAAAAACCATGGTTTCCTCCATGATTCCTATTCTATGAGCTTGTAATCACAACTTCAAAATTGGGAAGTAGGATATTTCTGATAGCAATGAAATTCAGTGTCTAATATTGACAGCTAGCGATTGAAATGGGTACTGCAGTCCAAATTAAAAACAATAATATTGGGTAAATTGGCAGTGGGCAGGATTATGCAGACCAAAACAAATTGGTCAAATTGAAATGCATTCTTTCTGACATGACTTGAATGCACCAATTGTCCGCTCGTGCATGTGAATTGTGACTTGTAATGTTCAATAGAGTGGTGCATTTTGTAGGCCAACCAGCAGTTGGCATCACACTGTTTCCCTTGACAAAAACCCAATAGGATTTTTCCATAGACTTTTGGATTATCGCAAAACAAGCTCTGTGATCAACAAAGTTTCATACTTTTTCAAGAGAATTTCCGGATGAAACAACTTTTATTAATTTTGAAGCCTAAATGCAGTCTCCAGAAGTAAAAAAAAAAACTAAATGTAGTCTATAAATGAACCACACCACAGTCCCATAACTTCAACGTCACCACCACTAAGCTTCTGACAACTCTTTCAGTTTTTATCTATAAAAAACATTTTCCCATAAAGTTTGAGTTAGTCTGTTTTTGCAGCCTCGTTGTGCTTATAAATAATTGTGCTCTTATAAAAACCTATTCTGAGCTCACCTGTTCGGCGTGATGTTTAATGTCCCTGACAGCCTCTGTTATCCTATTTAGCCTCTTGTTAACAACCGCCTTTTTCAAGAAGCATAACATCTTAAAAAAAAAATTAGTGGGGTTTTACTGATTTATTTTGCTGTAAAATAAAATGTAAAAGTATCTTGAGCTTTTGTTAAACACTGACCTTATTTCAGCCATTTCACCTAAAACCCATTGACTTCGAAACGATGGAGCCGAAAGTGCTAAAATGCTAACTCATTCTGGCCTAAAAATTTGCGTCATACCAACACCCTATAGAAGAAGAACTTAATGGGTTTTTGGTTAAATGCCTGAAATTGCTGTGGTGAACACAAGTTCAAAATATTTTAAAGTTTTATTCCATGGCATACAATTTAATTCTTGTTATCAAGAATTTGTTTTGACAAGTGATATCATTATTAGAGATGCTCCGATCAGCATTTTTGGGGCCGATTGCCGATCACAGAATGGCAGGGGAATGGGAATCTTTTATCTATAATCTTGCAGAGTTTGCACCATTTGTAGAAATGAAACTAACTCTAAATTAACTGAGTCAAGATCTTGAAGAACCACCAAGTGTTTATTTTATAAAATGAGAACTTAAGACTATTGTAGGCCATCTTTCCCAAATAAATGTATACTAAATATATATAATTCTCACCTAAATATTTGTTCATGCAGTGCATTTTTGTTTTTAAAAACAATTTTTCAGGTAGTTCTAACATTACTATTGAGGTAAGAAATACTAAAGACATTTAATAAGAAATCCAATTTAAATTAATATTGGTCTTCCCTGAATAAATTTAATTAGATTAATCCTTATACTTAAGGTTGCAAAAGTTAGTCATTCAAGGGCAGTGAGTGTCATAAAGGTTCATCAAACAACACAAGACAAAGAGAAACTCAGAGACAGCAGCAGTTTATTCGACAGCTGTCACTTTAAGAGCGAACACGGTTACAGTTACATGCAGTTGCACAAATGTTCACTCGCGAATCACGATGGGGTTTACGTGCATACTCGTCAAGACGGTAATTTAGTACATACATTTGTGTGCATCTGACCATTTCAGCTCAATTTGCACTCGCAAGCTTTTTGTGAGATGGCCTGTGTGGGTCTCCAGACCGTGCGCACGAGTGCTGAGCGGTTTGAACACTGGCAAGACTTAAAAATAAATGCAAATGATAAACTTTAGTGACGATGCAACACTGCCTCGATTGTGCAAAGTGGCAAATCCTGTGTCAACTGTGCAGCTCGATTTTAGTGCAGATGCGATGTGCTGATGTGAAGCCATTTGAGCATTTTGAAAGGGAGAGAGCGTGCATGCGGTGATTCACGCACGCTGTTTGTGAACTTGCGTCCCACAGAAAGTTTTCAAATCACTGCGCAAGTTATTTAATATAGAAATATGAATTGTACCTCACCTTCATCATTATAATTATTTTACCCACGCTGGAAAGAGAATGAGACGGTGTCACTGCACATCATGCCCTAGCTCTCACGGCAGGTGCGGGTTTTGTGTCGTCAGCATGCGATCGGTTCATGAGATCGGCCTTTTTGGAGACCGCTGATCAATCATCCCAAAGCGATTATCGACCGATCGAGATCGGTTGCCGATCAATCGGAGCACCCCTAATCATTATCAAGAATTTATATTTATTATTATGATTTTTATAGTATTCCTGATATCAATAACTCACATTTTAACTAGTGAAAATTTAATTGTTTATCAAGAATCTATATCCTGGGAATTAAAGTTAAAATGGCTTGCCATAGGCATGCGTGGCTTCCTTCTTTCAAAAAATGTCCCTGTCTATTCTCATTTTGTGCTCGTCTAGCACGGACAACCTTGTTTCTGCAGCGACTTTTAGCATTTTTCCTATAATTTATGACGTTTATGTTTTAGGCTTACATATCGTATTTAGTGAGTCACAAACCACACAAAATCGTAGCGGTCAGACTGAAATGGATTTCCAGAAATGCTATTTGAATAGGATTTCAAGCCACATATAAAGTAGCTCAAAACGGATAAAAAAAAAAAAATCTTGCTGTTCACACTTGCTAAATCTGATCGGATTTTAATCGGATGGGCTACGTTCAGACTGTCAGTCCAAATCCGATTTTGTGCATGAGACAAAAGCAAAGCGGCTTGTATGCAGCATCTATGTAAAGTCTAGTTCTTGACAACCACTTTACGTGTGGTAAATCAATTTAATAATTTAAGCTTTTTGTTCAGATTACAGATGACTCTCTTATATACACCAACCTCCTAATTTTCACTCCGCAACCCTCTCCAGACGGAGTCGTTCGCCTTGAGCAGGCAGTAGTTCCTATTGAATGTTATTACAGCAGGTAATTGGACAGTGCGTACATAACTAACCATGTTAACCCCCTCTATACTACCATTTATACATACCATTTCTGTTGTATCCTCTGTCTCAGGAGATTTGACGTTACCAGCAACCCCATCAAACCAACGTGGATTCCTTACCTTTCAAAGCAATCTGCAGTGGAGGACTTGCAGTTTTCACTAAAGCTAATGACAAGTATGTGCAAGGGGATCTCCTTAACCCATGAATTCACTTGACAAGCAGAGTTTTCTTTCCTGTGTTGACTTTGAAGTTTATTAAAGGGCTTGTCCATTTATTAAAAAATAGCCAATAAGTTGTAGTTGCATAGCCATGAACCATTTGTTTGGCTGCAGGTGGTTTAACGTGGGATTCTTATTGGAAACCTGTAGCTTTGGATCAGTCGTCAGTATTGTCTTTTTTCAGTAAGAAAGAAGTGCCATTTGCTAAAGGTTTGTTTTGTCAACTCTTATGCTAGCATGTAGACGGATTCATGGCTAACATACATGAACTAAAAGCCACAACATGTAATTTTAAAATATTTGTAATTTCAGGACTCTATTTTGACTCTTTACCTGGATGTGTGAAGTAGACAATTGTAGAATGGTCACACTTTGGTTTGTTTTCTTTGGTGCAGGTGATTGGCGATCTGAAAGGGCCTCAGCTGTGTACTTCTTGGGTGACATCATAAACATGGAAGCCTCAGTTCGTCTGGGTCATCACATTAACCTCCGCATATATTTGGAGAGCTGTGTTGCCACAGTGACTCCAGATAATGACTCTGTTCCCAGATACACGTTTATTGAAAATCATGGGTGGGTACATTCATCAGGGTTTTTTTTTTTTTCTATTTTTCTTTAATGTTTCACTCAGAACATCTTAGCAACTGCATAGAAATGGCCTGGCAACCACTGTAGCATGCATTTTGTTAAGGCAAGCGCCACTCACTCAAATGTGGTCTAGTTGGTGTTTCTTGTACCAATAATTGAGAATTGCATGCAAGACCACCTAAGGGGAGATGAGAACGGTGTTGAAAGGTCAAGTTTAACTCCCTTAATTAAACTTTATTTAACACAAGCCATTAATGCACAAATTAGATGTTGCATGCTTGATATGTAGTTTAAACTATCCAGTTTGTCTCTATAATTTAGTGACGCAATTTGTCATGTCCCAATAAAGATGTAATTTTACATTAATTAAATCAAACCGCCATGAATTAAGTGTATGTTGGAAATCCGGCGCGTTCGACACCCGTAAGACCTCCGTTCATCTTCGGAACACAAATGAAGATATTTTGGTTGAAATCCGATCGCTCAGAAAGGCCTCCATTGGCACAATGCACTTTACACTCTCAAGACCCATAAAAGGTACTAAAGACGTCGTTACAAAGTCCATCTCATTACAGTGGTTCTACAATAACTTTATAAAGTGACGAGAATAGTTTTTGTGCGCAAAAACCCTAAATAACGACTTAAATCATGATGACCGATTTCAAAACAAGGCATCATGAAGCTTCAAAGCATTATTATTCAGTGAGTCGATTCAGCGGTTTGAATCGCCAAAGTCAACTGATTTCAGCAGTTTGGCGGTTTGACACGCGATCCGAATCATGATTCGACTCGCTGATTCATAACGCGTTGAAGCTTCATGATGCATTATTTTGAAACCGGTCATCACTATAAAAGTCGTTAGTTTGTGCAAAAAAAACCTAAATATTCTCGTCGCTTTATAAAGTTATTGTAGAACCACTGTAGTGAGATGGACTTTGTAACGACGTCTTTAGCACCTTTTATGGGTCTTGAGTGTACCGTGCATTGTGCCAATGGTGGCGTTTCTGAGCGATTGGATTTCAACTAAAATATCTTAATTTGTGTTCCGAAGATGAACAGAGGTCTTACGGGTGTCGAACGACATGAGGGTAAGTAATTAATGACAGAATTTTCATTTTTGGGTGAACTAACCCTTTAAGATTTTCCCAATTAATAGGCTAGAATAAACCTGGTGTCCTCCATGGTTCCTGTTCTTTCTGACAACAAAGCACTTGAATGTGACATGCTCCTCAAGACTTCAGAAGTGGAAAGTAGGAAAATTCTGATAGCATGTGAAGCCAGCATTCATAGTGCCGTTCAGACTCACTCGAGAATGCCACCGTATGCAGGTTTTAACCAGATCCAAACTCCAGGTTAAAACTCCCTAAATTATATTAACATTTACTATATAACCTTTATTTCGCTAATAAACATTTAAATAATTACAGCTGGAAATGTCTCCACAAGAAGTTCTGTGTAAACGCATTGATAAAACAACGCTCTGTCAGCAGGTGTTTTCTTCCTTTCGATCAGGTCGATTTCTTCCTTTCTTGAGCCCGGTGCTGGTTCCGCAGCCAATTTCTTCCTGACAGTCAAAGCGGCATTACGTCATGAAAGTGTGGACTCGTAGGAAGACCTTGAGGGGTTAGGATGCCATTTGGGACAGGACCTAAGATGAAACGAGTAGAAGGTCTCAGAAAATTGTCATGTGACCAATGTACCACCTGACCGCTGCAGATTCATTTAGGAGTTGATGGTAGATGTGTTAGACTTGAAGCAGCGCTGTGCAGACCGATCGGTGTGTGATAAAGTACTGCAAGAGCGATTAGAAAGCTGATGGCTTTTCAGACACAGCCCTAGTGGTGCCATAGGATATGCACGTGTTGTCATTTCGAGACTACGGTAATTACAACATAGCGTGAATGCAGCATAAATCTAGATGGACAAAAACAT
The DNA here is from genome assembly GCF_949357685.1 of Gobio gobio. NCBI lineage: Eukaryota > Metazoa > Chordata > Actinopteri > Cypriniformes > Gobionidae > Gobio > Gobio gobio. The sequence continues at coordinate 18,796,389 of NC_137100.1, forward strand.
CAATAATTCTAATAGCATGCCAGATGAGATGGACTCTTTATGGACAATGTATGCATTCCAACAAATGCAAGTGTATTCCAGCGTGTCTGTTAAACAACACACAAACCTTTTGTTTAAAATGAATGCTTATTCGTGCAAAGTTTATACTCTCCTGTCATTTTTGTTCTCAATTTGAAAACGTTAGACATTGTACATTTATTTTGTTAATATTACTGCTGTTATAGAAAGGTGCAACTGAGTACTAAGCTACATGAAAGTAGCAATGTTTCAAGCTGTTTGGAATGTTTTATGCTTTAAAAAACATTGCGATATTTGTTTACCTAATCAAAGCTTTTTTTTTTTTTTTTTTGCGCACCCTTTCAGACCCCTTTTATTTATTGAAGTGTTTTATGTAAGGAGGGAGTGAATTTGCAATATAGGAAAAGTGTTAAAACGGTTTTAAGTGCTGTTGAAAACCCAAATATGTATCAGTTCTGTATATTGGTTATCGGGCACATAAACATGCAAATTATCGGTTATAAAAAGTCAATCTCTAGTTTGTTGTAGTGCAAATGTAGAAATATTCTTTGGCTGATCACCGATAAGGACATTAAATTTTTTTTCTCTCTCTCTCCCCCCCCCCACCCCACACATCATTAGTTGTCTGATGGATGGACCAATAACCGGCTCAAAGTCTCGTTTCCTGCCCAGAATCCAAAATGATAAACTACAACTCCAGCTGGACGCCTTCAAGTTCCACCAAGAGACGAGGCCAGAGGTGTGTGTGTGTGTATAGTGTATTCCCATGAAAGCATGTTCTCAGGCCCAAAACATTAAAAGGGTGATGGAGGGTTTGTTATATTTGCCTATTTTAATATTGGATGAAAGAAAAGCGGGGTTGTTGTGCACATTGAATTCTGATATCAGCAGTTCTGTTTGAGTTCAAATTAACATTGCTTATTTTGTGCAGGTGTACATCACTTGTAATCTTCAAGTTTACCCTGTAATGGATGCAGTTAACCCCTTTCATAAAGCATGCTCCTTTATCGATGGAAGGTTTGAAGCTTTGCTTTCTTTTTTCCCTTTTGTCTATTGTCTAGTAATGTTTTAAATTAATAACTCTTGCCATGCAAACTGTATTCTAGTGTGCTGGGTTTTTGTTTCTTTGCCAACCTACCTCAAGTTTTTCTAACTCCCTCCATTATTGTACAAGTTGGAAATCTGCAGATGGCGGTGACTGGGCTTGTTACAGCTGCCAAGGAACAAAAGAGTATGCGCCATCCTTCCAGTCCACACTGCAATCTGGGCTACCTCCTGCTCCCAGACCAGACCAGAGCTCACCTACCCAAAAGCCCAACAAATTCCAGCCCAGAATTCAAGAGGGTTCTGAAAGTCATTTTAGTTCCTTGCTAACATCAAGTGAGCCTATTCTCTCTTGGAGGAACTTAGTTCTCCCACAGGAGGAGGATGAGGGAATTGGTTCAGCACTCCCAGGTATTCATTTGTCTTAGTTTAAATGGCTCTTTAACAAATTACACAGCGTATTTTAAAGATGAGGTGTTGACACATGTTTGCACCTAACCATTTTTAAAAATGTTGCTCTGTCAATAGGATGGGAACAGGAGAAAACAGTGGGTCCATTGGCCATCTTTGCAAAGAAAAGCAAAATGGGATTTCTGGCTCCTCCTAGAGTGAAGGAGGGTGTTCCTTCTCTCAGTCAAGATAAGAAACCAATGCCTCATAGTAGCCTATGGAAGAATGGTGTCACTGCTGAGATAGGTTTGTATACAACACCATACAATCTCTCTTTAATTGGTTCAAAAACTAGGACACATAAAGGGTCTTTCTTTTTTCTTTCTTTTTAAACCGAAGTCAAATTTGAAACAAGTATATTTTGATGTTCTTTTGCACCACCTTTGAAATGACTTTCAATTTGTATAAATTGTTCGTAAAGCCATTCTGATATACATTTTTAGGTTCAAAATGTTAGTGGTACGAAAATATTTACACCTGCTACCAACCATGTGTTAATGGTGTATAAAACATCAGAATGTTTTGTTCTTTAGGAAGACTGATGACTTTGCATTTTAATAACGTTGACATAATATATAACAATTACTTAAAGCTGCAGTCCGTAACTTTTTATTTTTTGAAAAATGTATTCATGTACTCGCTTGTATACATTTTGAACAAGTGTTTTTGTCTTATCCTGATTCACTACGGTACACCTACAATACGTTTATATTCTGACTATTTTATACTTGTTTGGGCCTTACCACTGCGAAGTAGCCCAGTATCTGCTTTACTCGTCATAGACATTAACCGAGAGCTGTTGATCCGGCTACAATATTCTTCCACTAGAGCACCAAAAGTAATGGACTGCAGCTTTAACCAAAACGTTAAATGTGAAAATGTTTTAGTTATGATTGAGAACTCCAAGTAGTAGGATATGGCCATTAAAATGCTTATAACTACTGAAAACTGCAGTCTAAAATAAAATCTCCACCAGACCAAGTGGGTGGTATAACTAGTCCACCCTCATGGGTACCCATTGAACAACCCAATATCACGGAACGTGAACCAGAATCCAAGAAGCTGGAGGAGGAAGAGGACTATGAATATGACAGTGAAGATAAAGACGATGATGACGACCATGGCTATGAAGAGAAAAAAGGAGTGGCAAAAGAGTCTGATCAAGGCATGTGGAAGACTAGAGTCTTGCCAGAAGAAGGTACAAAAAGGCACTAAACTGGCATGGTATTTGTTTATTGAAGCTTTATTTGATGGTGTACATATGTTTGCTCATGGAATTTTTATCTTGCAGATTTCAAAGAACTATTCACAACTCATGCCTCTAACAATGAGGAAGACTCTGGACTGCATACATTGGGTACAAGCCCTTCCCTACCAGATGAGGAGCCAGCTGACATATCACCCTCCAAAGGACTCCTGAACTTCTAAACCAAATGTTATAAATCCTGATAAAGATTAAACAATCTAACTGAGGTGGAGGAAAACCTAGTTCAAAAAGCATACAAGCAGGAAACAAGGCATAAGAGGTTTCACCCTTTGCACTGATTTAGTCATAAATAAAATATTTTTCATTCTTCATTCATTGTCTTTGTCTCAGTTTATATTACTGAATATACAACACAAAGCTATTATGCTGTTAAAGCCTTTTTTTTAATGGAATGCTGTAATGAAAACATGTTTTCATTTGATTGTGACTATTAAAAATAGATTAATCTACAGATTAAAAGCTACAAAGACCTTGCTTTAAATGCTGATACACCACAAATAAGGTTAGTGCAGCTGGTGTTTAAATTAGGTTCTGAAAATGCCTGTTAATTGCACCTATTTTTTGGTTCTTCCACACAAAGGGAGTTTTGGGGAATGTCTGTGGTAGATATTCCATGGGTTATAGTAAAGACTGTCAAAGTCAATTCAAACGTGATCTTTAAAAATGGCAATTCTCAATGAAAATTAGGCAATGCATTTTATATATATTTGGCAACATAAATCATCCAAAAGCATCTGCTTGCCTAAGTGTGCAGCGTGATTTACTTAATATGATTTGAGACCACAAACTAACACTACAACCATGGCAATTGTTTTTATTTAGCTAAATGTTGAAAGGGTTACAGAAGGAAAAATGGCTTTTTAACATTTAAGTGGATTGAACAATGAAAGCAAATTCTCTCTCTCTCTCTCTCTGTCTCTGTCTCTGTCTCACTCACACATATTATGTGCACATGGCTTGATATAGCCAAATAATGCTAATAACAAAATAAAAATATATAATACATAAATCTTGTAAACTGAAAATATATACATTATTTACCTGACTGGCAGTCTAATGGGCTGTGAGAGTGTGTTTATGGGCTGTTTGTTTGGCCGTCCCTCAGGAGATGGCAAGAGGACCCAAATCTTGCAGCTGTATTTGAGCATTTGGCTTCTTCACCAAGGATGTATTGGGAGTTTTTGTGTTGGGTTCCTGGAGCTGAATTGGGGGAATATGTTAATTTTGGGGTAGTAGTGCTCTTTGATCTCTTTGTATTTTGTGCATTCTGTGAGGAAGTGCAGCTCGGTCTCCGTCACTCCCAGAATGCAGTGCGAGCAGAGTCTGTCCTCACGGGAGAGCCAGGTCTGTCTGCGCCGGCCCATCTCTATGGCCAGACTGTGCTTGCTGAGTCTGTAGATGGTCAGGGTTCTCCTGAGTCTCTCATCTCTCACTGAGCTCAGGTACTGCGCAGCGCTGTATTTTCGATTTAGGGCCGAATAACATTCCAGTTTGTGCTGGTTTTGAGTGGTGTTTGTCCAATGGGTGATGTACTTGTCTTGTTCTGTGTTCATGATTTGTGTGGGCCGAATGTGTGTGAGTGTGTGTGTGTCCTGAGGCCGGCTGATCTCTGCAGGTGTGAGCTCAGTCAGTCTCAGCACCAGCTGACACAGGGGACTCCTCGTCACGCTCAGATCTTGGTGTTTCAGGGCTTTGTGATGGTAAGTGTTGGGGTCGCTTGTTTTTAGGTGCCCTGCATCCGTTGTTTGGCGTTTTTCTTTGGACTTTGAGTATTCTTTTGCAGAAATTTAGATTTCAATCGGATGTTTTTCCCAATTTAAGAAGTCAAATTTTATGGAGGGACCCCACACTTCACTGCCATATAAAGCGATTGGTTCAATTATAGATTTGAAAAGTTTGAGCCAAATTTGGATTGGGATGTTGATTTTGATGGATCTTTTTATGGCATAGAAAGCCCTTTGAGCTTTCTCCTTGAGATCATTCACAGCCAGAGTAAAGTTACCCGTGGGAGTTATTTTGAGGCCGAGGTACGTGTATGCTTTAGTGCTCTCAATGGTTCTGTGTGACAGCGTGCACGTGTGTGTGTGTCCCTGAGTTCTGGAATATCATCACTCTAGTTTTTTGGAGGTTGATCGACGGTCAGGGCCCAGGACTGACAGTAATCCTCCAGCAGGTCCAGGCTGTCCTGAAGCCCCTCTTTAGTGGGCGACAGGAGCACCAGGTCATCTGCGTAGAGAATACACTTGATGTCTGTGTCGTGTAGAGTGAGACCTTGAAAGGGAGCAGCTTCTAATATGTTGGCCAATTGGTTGATGTAGATGTTAAAGAGGGTGGGGCTTAAGCTGCAGCCCTGTCTCACTCCACACCCCTGGGGGAAGAATTCGGTCCTTTTGTTTCCAATTTTAACAGCGCATTGGCTGGCCGTGTACATTGATTTGATCAAATCATAGAAATTTCCCCCTATTCCGCTGTCAATTAGTTTGAGGTATAAACCTTCATGCCAGATTGAGTCGAATGCTTTCTTGAAATCAATGAAACAAGCAAAAATGTGTCCTTTGTTTTGGTTTACATATTTGTCAATTAGTGTTTGTAGTGTAAATATATGGTCAGATGTGCGACATTTTGGAAGAAAGCCAATTTGACATTTACTCAAGGCATTGTGCTTCATAATGCTGGGTACACACCAAAAGATTTTTTACATCTTATAAGATTTTCAAAATGTGATAGACCACACACATGAGGACAAATAATCCTAGATTTAACCGTTTTGCTCCTATAGTGTGTGGTGTGCCATGATGTGACAAAGACAGCACACCACACACGAACAGATTTTCAACCAGAGTCCCGACTGTAAACACAGGAAATCTCGCAAAATCTTGCGAGACTTCAGAATAAGTATGGCGATGATTGGCACAAATATCAATTTCGATCTTGATTCAATATCAATTCATATAGCCTATGTACATATAAGGAAAGTTTGCCTTTTTAGCACTATTTTAAACTTTTCTTGGGTAAATTATATTTGCTAGCATTCATTAATATTCACTTGTGTGTGCTTATATAAGTATCATTAAAAAAATTAGGATGTAAATTGTTAACGTTTTAAAATGTCACATTTAAAGAAATCTAGTGTTTGATCATAAATATGTATTTAAAGGAACTGTATGTAAGAAATGTATTTCAATTAATCATAAAATGGCCCTGATATGTCACTAGACATTAAGAAATCATGTTAATTTCAAATACTTATATCACTGACAACAGTTGTCCGGCCAAGATATTGTCATTTTAAAAGTGAAGTTGCAGCCCTCAACTGATGTTGATGTTGACATGTTGTGTCATGCCTGAAGCGCCACCCTCCACCTATCTACCAATCACGAAGTCAGTAGTGTTTCTGCATTCGGGTTGCCAGCTCTGCTCTAGTTAACACAGCTGCAGCTATAAACTTTTTGGATAAACAATGTCTAACTTTACGAAACCTAAACGACCTCGTTATGAATAAGAAAAACGTTGTGACAGTGTCCGAAATAAAACAAGGATTTGTATTAGAGATGCCTTTGAAAGATGGAGACGGCTGAAAACGGAGAATAATTTGAAGACTGATGCCAACGTTGCTAATTTTCTCCTGGACAGGTAAGGTTCATATGTTTGGCTAACTTGTACTTAATGTAAATGGACATTTCAAATATTCATGACAGTCGAACAAAGTTATGCATGTTCGTGCAAAGTAACGTTAGGTTAGTGCAGATGGAGGAGGTGGGTCATTGAATTGAAAAGGTAACGTTAAGGAATTGTTTGGTAAATAAAAACGGCGAGTCGTCATTGCTAACATTAGTAATGCATTATCAGAGCCCGTTTCTCTGTCATTATGCTGGGACGCTGAGGAAAACAACATTAGCACGCCTATTATGGCAATGTGAAAACGTATTTGAGACAGTAGCCTAACGTTACCTCGGTAAAAATTATTCCTCATTCGTTCTTCGCATATATAGTGGACAAAACATGCTGCAAGTTGACCTGTATGACCATTGCTAATGTTATTTAGCTTTGCTGTAATTTTACTATAATATACTATAGTATTTTTTCATGTGGGAATGTACTGTCACATACGAGCGTTCATATTTACGATTATATTTGGCTAATCGCCATTAGTAAATGTTTGCCATTCATAATTACTTCATAAAACATCGCTCTTGAAGCATAAACATAATTAGCAGAAAGAAAAAAAACTAACTGTGTACGACTCGTCACTTGCCATTGAAAGCTCCGTGTAGCAGCCTACGTTCCTGCTGCATCCTGCAGCCTATCTGGCAGCCTCGAGTCAGGGGGAGGGGGAGAGGGGATACACCGCTCAACAGTAATTTGAAAGTGATTGCAGTACCAGTTTTGGCCACAGTCCTACATACAGCTCCTTTAAATGCAAAACCTAAAAATAAGTAAGCAGTTATGATCTGCAATACTTTGAGCAACCAGACTAGATACATGTATATGTATTAAAGAGCCATTCATCCACATGGTGGGTAATGACATTACAAATAAAAATTATTTTTGACAAAATGACTCTAATTTGCTTCTTTGCATTGGAATTCTTTATTTTAACCTTAATTACTACACTAATTGTAATATAAATAATAAAAAAAAAAATATTTTAAGTGGTCATTAATTGACTATAATTATTGCACAAATAGTAGGCCTATTTAGTACCAATAGCTTTTTTGGACCTATTGAGCGCTCCGTGAACCATGCACGTACATGAGCACACACGCCGCCGGGAGATGAGAGCATGTCACAACTCTGTTTTTCCACGCCTCTTTAACTTTAATGCCACATTAGCGCCAAAACGCTATATTTATTGTTTGAATTTCGTATTCAATTTTAAAAGCTTAGACTTTCAAGTTTCATATCAAAAGCAGGGTTGAGAGAAAGAGAGAGAGATGCATGAGTGACAGAGAGATGGAGAGAGAGAGCATGGAAAGGAAATTAACGAATACGCTGCGTGTTTTAAATAGCGTTAAAAAGTTAATGAATAACAACGCGCAATATGTGGCGGCCGGTTGATTCTGTGGCGCACCGCCACTAATTAGTCTCTGTGTGGGAAACACGTGTACTGATGTTACAGAGTGAGCTAGAGGTTAGTAATGGTAAAAAAAAAATCACACTGCTATGTTTCTTTATAGCTAATTGTTGTCCTCAGGTGTCTCTTGGAAAATAGCTATACAGTATTATTCTCTTTGAAATTGCCTTATTAAATAAACTTTAAATAATTGTTTTTATAGTCGGAGTTATAGTCAGTTCATGAGTATTTCATCTCTCAGCGTGCTTTCGGATTGAATATTATTTCGTTTCACGTGAGTGTGCGCGCGTTTGTCCTCGGGGTTCCCCCCACACATCAGGAACATGTTGAATATTTACGATTCGCGATCGGGACGGCTCCGACGTTCTTCCGAGCAGGTTCGGACACTCTTAACACACTTCACATCACAGGAAAATCTGAAAAGATAATCTTTAGAACCATCAAGATAATCGGGACATAGCTAGGATTGTCGGAAGGGGGGAAATCGGCCCAAAATCAGCCCGATTATCTTTTGAGCCGCGTTTCCACCGAAATTACCCGGAACTATTTGTACCAGGAACTTTTTTCCCAGGAACTTTTTCTCCCCCAGACCTGCTACAATCTGCGTTTCCACCGCGGTCTAAAGTACCGGGGAGATTAGGCAAATTAGTCCGGTGACGTGGGAATGCGCGCGACTGCTTCTCCCAGTCACCGACGGACAGTAATCACTTTTGCGCGATACTGTCTGCAACAATAACAAGTGTAGGAGATGCAAGCAGCGCTGCTTTTGCTGATTATGTACACACATTACCAACACTGTTTATTTAAACGTGCACTTTCACCTGGTTTGACCATTTTAATGCAAAATGGGATGATGGGCAATCCAAAATCTGAATGTGTTGTAATAGCTCAATTCCAAAACAAAACATTTTCTATAAAAGGATAATGAGGTTTCAGTCATGACAGATGTGTGAAAAGTTAATTGAATGAAAACAATAGACTGAATTAAGCAGTTGAAAGATTAGGTACTAGACTGCAAGTATTTTTTTTATCACAATAACATCTCTTAACATTCACAAAAAAAAAAATTCACATAGTATTACAATATGCTTCATTAAATGCATAATTTTAGAGACTTCTTCCTCAAATTTGAAATGAAGCAGGACCACACTCTCACTTAAGTTGTGGTTATAAGTTATTATACTACATTCACATAGTTATACATTTAAAAATATAATATTTGGGTTTTCTAGATATGTTTATGTGCATATTCAGAAAGACTTGCGAGCAGCAGCCCTTTTATTTGCTTCCTACACTATATGAATACAATTAGAATGTGGTTATATAGTTAGAATGTGGAAATTAAAGACACAGTGACATTTTACACATTTTACTTTATTTTAGACAGATTAGTTCTTACAAAATTAAAATAAAAGTGTGCAAAGACAAATAAATTACTAGAACAATAAAATGAAAATATAAAATGTGAAAACAACAATATAAAAAAAAGTGTATTTTTCAGTAACCTTTCCAAGAGCTGTGCCAACATGTACAATATATAAAGTACAAGTGTGGTAGTGCAAATGCTTCATTCAAGCGGCTGGTCATTGTGGCTACTTCTTGAACGACTGGACAAACTGTCCAAGAACAGACAGAAACCAGGTCTGAAAGTCCCTCTGCTTTCTTCCGCTTCTGACTGGTGGAATGCCAGCTCTTGCCTCCTCATCTCTCCTCGGCCTGGCTATCCAGTAACAGCTGAATATATTGGTCAGGCTGTTCTTGTCCATGCTGCAGGACGGCCGGTTAGCCTCCTCCATGTCCCTCAGTGCATCAAGAAAGTCACAGTCCTTTTTCCTTTTCCCTAAGTAGAAAACTTGCACAGAAACACATGGAAATTAATACACAAGGCAACCATGAAACAATAGAAACCATCAATTAATTATTTAAAGTGTTTTCACTACAAATAATGAACAATTGTTTGGCCAGCTTGAACAATGCCCAGTGTGCAAATTTTATCATGGGCAATTTAAGTTTACAATTAAAAACAACAAAACCATTAAGGATTACACATCAGTTTTTAAATATATACACATTTTTGTCAGCTCTATAACGTACTGGTGACCGCGGGGGAAAACACGCTGGTCTCCGTTGCCTGCGATTCATCAGGGCCACTCGTTAAGTCTGGAAAAGCACGTTGAAAAAAGTTACTGCAACGTGTTTAAACACTGCAACGAGTTTAATAGATGAAACCAAGATGATATATTTACCTTCAACCCACTCGGATTCCTGGATGGTTTCCAACAACGCACTAGCCGAGTCTTTCGTTACCGCTGCCCTAGAAAAGGACGGTCTGTGTCCCAGCAACGCGTCCAGGCGGTCATACCACTTGTTGATACGCCGGTCGGAACCGCTCCGGTTGTTATGATCCTTTAATTTCTTGTAATCTTGTCTTAATTTCTTCAATTTCTCTCTGCACTGTTTTCCAGTGTGACTGGAACCGAGTCGATATCTTCAGGTAACGTTATACCTTTTCATTACGGGTCGCCGTTTCCAGTTCCCGCTGGATGTCCTCCTCCGCATATATGCTCAATAAAGCCTGAACCTCGTCGTCGGTCCATCGGTCGAATTTATTGTTGAACTCCATTGTTGCAAAAAAATATTTACTGAACGCAAAACCCACAGAACTCACCTCGCAAAAGACTTGTAAATATGGCGGTGGAAAAAAAAAATAGCTGCGAGAGCTCAACCAATCAGCATGTTCAGCGCCCAAGTCCCACCCCCGAAAGTTCGCGAACCTTTCAAAAGTCCCACCTCGCAAGCAGGGCCGTTTGGAGGGGGAAATATTTTACCCGGAACTTCATTTAGACCCTGGTTCCTGCGGTCGAAACACACCGAGTTCCCCCCCAAAGTTCCTGGTTCCGGGGTAAAGTTCCTGCGGTGGAAACGCGGCTTTGGTGTGTACCCAGCATAGGGAAGTCTAGCTGTTTAGGATGCTGCAGAGGACCTTCCCCAGGTTACTGTTCACACAGATGCCTCTGTAGTTGTTGGGGTCTAATTTGTCTCCGTTCTTGTGGATGGGGCTGATGAGGCCCTGGTTCCAGATCTCAAGGAAGAAGCCGACACACAGAACATCATTGAACAGCTTTAGCATGGCCAGTCTGAAGCTCTGGTCTGTGTGTTTCAGCATCTCGTTCAGGATGCTGTCCACACCACAGGCTTTCTTCGGGTCAAGGGCCCGTAATTTGTCTTCCAATTCTTTTATTGTTATGGGGAAGTCTAAGGGGTTTTGATTTGCTTTAATTGTTCTTTCCAAATTGTCTAGTTTATTAATAATTTCGTTTTGATTCGAATTTTGAATTTCAGTGGGGCTATATAATTCTTGAAAGTGGTTTTTCCATGTCTCCCCATCTTGTATTGCCAGAACGTCTTGATTCGGTTTGTACAATAATTTCCATTTTTCCCAAAATTTGTGTGAATTTAAACATTTTTCAATTTCTTCAAACTGGCTTTGCAAAAACTGTGCTTTTTTTCCGCCGGAGTGTGGTTTTATAATGCTTTAGCGCCTCACAGTAATGAAGGCGGAGCTCCGGATTATCTGGTTGTCTGTATTTTTTTGGATGGATAAATTTCGGAGGTTTTTTCTCAGAGCCTTACAGTCCAAATCAAACCATTTTTCAGTGTCTAAATGTTTTTTCTTTGGTTTAACAAATGTCAAATTACTTTTTTGGGCCATTTTGTAGAATATATTGTTTAGATGTTGAACTTCCTGGTTGATGCCGAATTGGTTTTTAAGGTATACCTGTGTTTGGAATTGATGTAGGAGGGATTGTACTTCTCGAGATTCAAGAGCGCTGGTGTAATTAGTGGCACTGTTTTCTGTCCATTTGAATTATGTTATTTTGCTCATTTGATACGGTGTCCGAATTGGTTTGGGTGATGTTTCTGGTTGCTTTATGTAGAGTGTGATTTGGCTGTGGTCTGAGAAAGGTTTCAGGGGTTTGACTGTGAATGCTCTCAGGGAGGAAAGCTCGAGGTCTGTGATGCTATAGTCCACAGTGCTGTTACCAAGAGCTGAGCTGTAGGTGTAGCGGCCGAGTGAGTCCCCGTGCAGTCGTCCGTTCATGATGAACAGACCCAGTCCTCGGCAGAGCTGCAGAAGCTGCCGTCCGTGAGCGTTCACGGTCTGATCCCGGTTCTGTCTGGCAGGGTATGAAGGGTACAGGGCATTATTTCCAGTGATAAATCTGCTGCCCTGTGAATCTAGGAAGTCTAATTCCTCTCCTGTTCTAGCGTTTAGGTCCCCCATCAGCAGCACATTTCCCTGGGCCTGGAAATGGCTGATTTCCCCTTCTATGTTCTGAAAGGTTTCCTCTTGGAAATAGGGAGACTCGAGGGGGTGTATATATATAGCGCACAGGAAAACAGGCTGGGATGTTGAAATGATTCCTTTATTAATTTTTAGCCACAGGCGGTATTGGTCTTTTTTAACTAGTTCTATGGCTAGTTGTGTTTTGGTCCAAATTATGGACCCCCCCCCCCCCGAGTCTCTTCCCTGTGTGACTGATGTGTGTTTGACTGATGGGAGTATGATCTCTCTGTATCCTGAGGGACAGCCAGTAAACACATCTGCTCTACACCAGGTTTCCTGTAAGATGATGACATCTATGTCTTCTAGTTCACTCATAAAATCAGCATTTCTGCTTTTTAGGCCAAAGACTGAGGAGTTTAGACCTTGGATATTCCATGTTGAAAAAAGTGATTTCATTTCAAACGGTTAAAGTAGACTGTATGGTTTGTTTGCCATTTTGAGAAAAGAGAATGATATACAGAACTACAATAGATTAAATGAAAACAATGAATGATAGAAGTAGTGTTAGATGAACTCAAAGCATCAACAAATCGATTGTAAATGTACATGTACACTACTAATGTGTGTGTTGTGGTATAATGTGTTTTGTTTTTTTACCACTGTCCGCTGTGTGTTAGTAGGTGTGAGCAGATGATACTCAGCATGTGTTGGATGTCGTGGAGTTCAGCGTTAGGACGGTTCACTCCTCCGCTGACCGCTTTGGCGTAGCACGGTCTGCTGGGCTGGGCCGGGCTCTGTTGTGGACGGGCTTCAGCTGCTGGAGGTGTGGGGCTGTTGTAGGACCCTCTCTGTCCGTATGGATGTACCAGACTCTTATACAGGTGGACGTGATCGTATAGACAGTCAGTATCCAGGTCTGGATGGTGGGCCAAGTGGACATTAGGCAGGAGGGTACAGTGTCTGGAGATAGTGGAATTTATTTTATGGATAGTGTTGGGATGGAAATCTGTCCTCTGAAGCAGAGTGGACAGGATGATTTTTGAGTTGGGGAAGGTTTTTCTGGCTTTCTCCACGACCGCTCTGAGGGAGTCGGACACTCGGTCCTGTTGGCTCCGCAGGTTGTTGGTGTCCGTGTGGATTATGATGTGGCTGGGCCGGCCTAGCTGAGATGCTGTCAGGAGCTCCAGGGCTTTGTCAGTGGTGGGACACCAGAATTTAACAGCTTTGTGTGGGGGGGGAAAGTTTCTTTATGTCGATGAATTTTCCGTTTGAATCGATGAGTAGTGCTATTTGAGGTTCCTCTGTGCTGGTCGGTGCTGGGCTGCTGTGGGGCGAGGGCTGGAGCTGTTGTGCTGAGGAGGTGCTGACAGGGGGCGCTGTGATGGCTGTGAGCTGTCCGGGTCGGGTCTCTCTGTGCTGACCGGTGTGTGCTGACTCTCTGTGTCATGAGACTCTGGGGTGGAGGGCAGTGTTTGAGCTCTGTGGATCTGCTCTGGCTCTTCTCTGGCCAGGAGGAGCTCTCTCAGCTGCTCTCTCAGGGCCTGGATCTCACTGCTCTGCTGCTCTCTCTCCTCCTGCATCTCTCTCAGCTGCTGCCTCATCTCTAGTGTGGCCTGCTCTCTGTCCTGGAGCTGGAGTCTCAGTGCGGTCAGCTCGCTCTGATGGCTGTCCTTCTCTGTCTGAAGCGTTCTCATCTGCTGTGTGAGGGCTGACAGTCTCTGTGTTAGGTGCTGGAGTTCAGTATGAGCTGCACATGTGTGTGGCTGCTGCTGTTTGAGCACAGTTTCTCTGAGCTCCACCATCTCCATCTCCAGCTTTGTGAAGTGCTCCTGGAGCAGGGGTATGGATCTGAGGGAGGATGAGGCGTTCTCCATCTCCAGCTCTGTGAAGTGCTCCTGGAGCAGGGGTATGGATCTGAGCAGAGAGGACGAGGCGTTCTCTGCAGGGGTGGGCCTGAGATCTGAGGTGCTCTTCTCCTGTTCAGAGGACAGACTTTTAGACAGTAGAGCTTTCTCATGTTTAACAGTCTCCCCGATTTCTCTGTAGTCGGCCTGGAATAACATCAGATTCCCCTGTACCATGACTGTGCCGTTTTTACATATCTTCACGGTCATTCCTGTGCTGTCGGGGTCATGGGGTTCTCTGATCTTGACTTTCCAGCCATTACAGATGCCTTCCTTCTTTACGGAGGGGTAATGGCTGATGATGGCTTTATGCCAGGCGCTGGGGTGATCAGAGAAGAAGATTGCAGAGGTTGCAGATTTCTCCAGTTTTAAACAGATCTGCGAACAGAGTCTCTGGGCTGTTTGTGAGGAGATTCTGCTTATAGTTCTTCCTTGCAGAGTCAGTTTTGACCTCAGAGGGAGACTGTATGAGGAGGGGGGAGCTGCTGCTCTGATTGGCTGATTCTCTCTGGCTCATTTAAATTGCTACATTGAGGAATGCCAGAGTGTGAGCTAGCCATAGCTTTAGCTTTTTAGCATTTTAGCTCATAAAAATATATAAAAGGTCAATTTTATGCCCTAATATAAGGGGTAAACGAGCAAATAAGCCAAAAAAAGGTTTCCAGTGCAGTTTGGGCTGTACTCACTGCTTCTCCCTCTGTCAATAGCTGGATCTCCTCCTGTTTTAAACTTCCCTCCAATTTTCCAGCAGGTCTGTTGCTAGAAGTCTGATTCTCTGATCCTCTGCGTCGGTTATTTGGTTTAAAGACTAAAATACTGTAATTTCTGAGTTCTTTTCATCAGAGTTCACTGCTGTACATGTTATTCTCCTAGATTTTGTAGATTTTTGATATATCTCTTATCTCAAAATAGCAAAGAAAGAAATCTAAGAGCTCATGCAGATCATGGCTTCTCTCTCTGAAGTCTTTCACTCACTCACTCTCTCTCTCTCTCTCTCTCTCTCTCTCGCTCTCTCTCTCTCTCTCTCTCTCTCTCTCTCTCTCGTGCGCATGCGTGGGCGTCTGCTGAGCGAGTGTGGAGAGCGCGTGGTGAGTGTTGAGCGTTGTTTGAGTGTGTGTGAGTGATTTTTCGTGGCTGTTTGTGCCTAGAGACTTTTTTCACCCTCTGTTATTTTTCTATCTTTTTCTTTTTTCTCTTTCTCTATTTTTTTGGTTTGTTTTAATTGTTAGTAACAGTTGTTGCGGTGCGTTAATCCGGGCCGTGTGCTACCTGTATTTGGGGAAGCATGTCGGTCCCGGTGTTGTGCCGAATTTCGACCCCCTGCCAAATTATTACCCCCCTCGTTGAAGTCGCTACTTGATTGCCTAATCCTAACCCCACCCCTAATCCTAACCCCTCCCCCACACCTACTCCTAAACCTTCCAATACTAGGGGGTAATAATCTGGCAGGGGGTCAGAATTCGGCACCACACCGGTTTCGCGAGGTCTGAATACACTCACGCGGCGCCACGCAGTGAAGGTGGCGTCCGCGGTGAGTGTAGAAGACTGTTGTTTGGCTATAGGAGAAGTTGTGGGCCATGAGTGCATTCTGTCAGCCTCAAAAATGAATAATGCCAATGTCATTTTTTTAAACAATGTAGATAAAGCAAATGAGCTAGTTGAGCGTGGTATTGTTATTGATGGTTTGTTTACACCTGTTCTCCCTTTGTCAATGCCATCTAAAAAAGTGACATTATCCAATGTTCCCCCGTTCATCAGTGACCAGTTGTTAAATCAATCTCTTTCTCGTTATGGTAAATTGGTGTCTCCGATTAAAAAAATACCAATTGGAAGCGGATCTCCGTTGTTGAAACATGTAGTTTCTTTTAGGCGATTTGCCTACATGATTGTGAAAGATGACGCTGAATTAGACCTTAGTATACGTTCAAATTCCGTATAGAAGATTTCGACTATGTTGTGTTTGCAACAACAGGGAAAATGAAATGTTTTGGTTGCAACAAAGTGGGACATTTAGTGCGTGATTGCCCTGATAAAACATCTGCAACAGAGCAAAATATAAATGATGTAACTGTTCCACCCGCGACAAGTCAACCCATAGACGAGTCAGACGCGATCGCGGCAGATCGGGCTGAACTTGAGCCGATTGCAAAAGAGCTGCAAGAGGTAAATCAGCCCCATTCTGCGATTACTGTAATAAAGTCGTCCAACAAAAAGGCAGATGATGCCGAGTCCACCGGGTCTTTGGATGAAGGACGTACTTTGACGGATACTTGCCCAGGCAGTGACGCTGTAAACAAAGTGTCCGAGGTCTCCCAGCGCGAGGGAGAAGAACAGCTGTTGATCGAGCACAGAAGTGAGAACGATGGCATTGACAAAGAGAAAGAACGCACTCTGTTTAAAGTACCGCTGAAGCGGAGGAAAAGTGAGAATAATTGTGAGTCGAGACCTGTAAAAAAAACAAATGTAGCTGAAAGTGAAGACCAGGGTGAGACAGAGAGTGATTGTGAATCCGATTCTAGCCTCTCTTTTTCTCAGAGTGAATGCGTGAGTCGAAACTATGAAGTGGAAGATATTAAACTCTTTCTTAAAGCAACCAAAAATAGAAGAGGAGTACGAGTGAATGAATATTTTCCTGACCTTAAGCAATTCATTGAAAGGACAAGATGTCTGATGGCTGAAGGGTTTTTTACTAATAAGGAAATGTACAGGTTAAAAAAAATTGTGGGAAAACTCAATACTGAAATTAGTAATGATGGTGGTGAAAAAAGCTAATTTAATGATAATCAGTGGTTTGTTTTTACTGTTTTGTTTTTTATTCATTATGGGTGAAGTTAGTGCTGCTTCAGTGAATATAAATGGAGCCAGAGATGTAAAAAAAAGAGTAACATTATATGAAATGTCTAAAGAGAAAAAACTAGATATTATTTTTCTTCAAGAAACTCACAGTGATGTAAAGAACGCTGCAGATTGGGAAAGGGAATGGGATGGCATCTCTATTTTAAGTCATAACACTGCTGTCAGTGGAGGAGTCGCCATTTTATTTTCTAAAAACTTTAAACCGGTTTCTTATGATGTTGAAGAGATTATAAAGGGCAGACTTTTAAAAGTTCGAGCTTTATTTGAAAACCATGTTTTTGTTTTTATTTGTGTTTATGTCCCTACCTCAGGAGTTGAAAGAATGTTGTTTTTAAATACCCTCAATTCAACCCTGCAAAATTGTAATAGTGAAGAGTTTTTGTTTCTGGGTGGTGATTTTAATTGTACAGAACAAAATATTGATAGAAATCACATAGAGCCCCATGAGCCATCCCGTAAGAAGCTTATTCAAGTCATCAAAACACATGAACTGTGTGACATATGGAGACATGTTAATGGTAGTCTAAGACAATACACTTGGGCTCATACCCGTGGAAATGTTTTTTCTTTAGCGAGGTTGGATAGATTTTACGGTTTTAAACATCAATGTGGTATTTTTAGCAAATGTTTTATTGTTCCAGTTAGTTTTTCTGACCATAGTATGGTGTGTTGTTCTTTTATTTTGAACTTTACAAGACCAAATAGTGCTTATTGGCATTTTAACAATTCACTGTTAAATGATAAACATTTTAAGGAAAATTTTAAATATTTTTGGGAATCTTTTAGAGTCACAAAGAGTTCTTTCCAGTCATTGAAGCAGTGGTGGGATTTTGGTAAAGTGCAAATAAAACAGTTTTGTCAACAGCATACTCGAAATATTACTGTACAGTTATCAAAATCAATGAAAAACTTGGAGACGTCAATAGTTAAACTTCAAGAATTGTCGGATTCAACTGGGGGGAATAATGTTTTGGAAACTCTTTTAATGAAAAAAACTCAACTTGGCGATCTTTTAGAGGTTAAGGTGCAAGGAGCGCTGGTTCGGTCCCGTTTCCAGAATATTGACCAAATGGATGCTCCAACTAAATTTTTCTTTAATTTAGAAAAAAAGAACGGACAGAAAAGATTAATTCATGCACTGCGCTCTGAATCTGGTATGTTGTTATCTGACCCCATTGATATTAGAAAGAGAGCAGTTTGTTTTTATGAAAAGCTGTACAGCTGTGAATGTGTTGCAGAGCCTGACATTGACAATGTCTTTTTTGAAAGCTTGGCACAGGTGTCTGAGGATGCCAACACGGAACTCAGTAAGGCCATGAGCCTAGAAGAGTTGTACAAGGCCCTTCAGGGCATGGAATCCGGGAAGGTTCCCGGCATCGATGGTCTCCCAGTTGACTTTTATAAGTCTTTCTGGACAGTATTGGGGGAGGATTTGCTCGCGGTGCTCAACGAAAGCTTGGCTGGAGGGCGGCTGCCGTTGAGCTGCCGTCGAGCAGTTCTTACACTCCTCCCAAAAAAAGGAGATCTAACGGATATTAAGAACTGGCGCCCTGTGTCGCTGCTTTGTACAGATTACAAACTGCTCTCAAAAACTTTGGCAAATAGAATGGCAGAAGTAATGGAGCAAGTTATTCATCCGGACCAGAGCTATTGCATACCTGGGAGGTCAATTTTCGATAATATTTCCTTAGTGCGGGATATTCTAGAGGTCTCCAAGTTGTTTAATTTAGATTGTGTTTTGCTTTCTCTGGATCAAGAGAAGGCATTTGATAGGGTTGAACATAAGTACCTCTGGAAAACTTTAACAGCTTTTGGTTTCTGCCAAGAGTTTGTGGATATGATTAAGATGCTGTATACTGATGTTGAGAGTTTGCTGAAAGTGAACGGTGGCTTATGCACTCCTTTCAAAGTTGGTAGAGGTGTACGGCAAGGATGTGCATTGTCAGGAATGCTTTATTCTTTAGCCATAGAACCATTATTGCAGCAGATAAGAGTACATTTGAATGGGTTACAAATACCTGGCTCTAGTAGTAATATTCATTTATCAGCTTATGCTGATGATGTGATTGTAATGGTCAGTAGTCAAAAAGATATAGAGATTTTAATGAAAATACTTGAAGATTTTAAAGATATATCTTCTGCTAAAATAAACTGGAATAAAAGTGAAGCTTTTATATGTGGAAAGTGGACGAAACAAGAGTTAAGCATTCCTGGTGGTTTAATTTGGAGTAAAGGGGGTTTTAAATATTTGGGGGTTTTTTTAGGAGACGAGACGACTGTTTTGAAAAATTGGGAAGGGTTTATTGAGAAAGTTAAAGGTCGTTTAGCCAAATGGAAATGGCTAGCCCCAAACATGTCTTATAAAGGGCGTATTTTAATTATTAACAATTTAATTGCGTCCTCTCTCTGGCATAAGCTGGCATGTATAGATCCACCTTTAAAACTGATGAATGAAGTTCAAGCCTTACTGGTGGATTTTTTCTGGGATAAAATGCACTGGATCACCAAGAGCATTTTGTTTTTATCTAAAGAAGATGGTGGACAGGGACTGATAAACTTGCAAAGCAGAACAGCAACTTTCCGCTTACAATTTATTCAAAGGCTTCTTTCGGGGTCAAGTGACTTTTGTTGGAGAGTGGCTGCATGTGCTATTTTACGGAGTCTGGGAGGCCTACAGATGGACAAATCTCTCTTCTTTTTAGACCCCCTAAGACTGGATACGTCCAATATGCCAATTTTTTATCGCAACCTTTTTAAAGTATGGGGTCTTTTCAATCAACAAAGGACAAGATGTAAGGAATCACTCTTCTGGTTGTTAAATGAACCCGTAATACATGGAACACGTTTAGATATTTCTGCTGTTGGACACACTTTTCATGGACTAAATGACATCCTTTGCAAATCCAAGGTCACTACTTTAAGTCAATTGTTAAATTTGGCTGGTCCAAATTTTATGAATATTGAGAAGGTAGCTTCACAGTTGGGAATGTTTTCAACCCGTATAGTTGCTCAACTGATGGCAAAGTGGCAGTCTGCTCTCACAAAGGAAGAAAGACTTTTATTAACGGATTATTGTACAGGAGTAGAGACTCCTAATGCGAAAGACCCTTTTCCGGCTATACTTTTGTCTCCCAAACTAGAGGATTGTACAGGTCTGCTTTTAAAAACTGGGAAGTCTTTGTGTTTAGATTTCTTTTCGGTTACAGGGAAAATGTTGTACAAAGTTTGTGTTTTGGTTTTTAACAAGAAGATTTTAGATAATAAAATTGACACACCATGGCGATCTGTCTTAAAACTGGATGAGAATGTTAAGCCTGAATGGAGAAGTTTGTATAAGCCACCGTTAACAAAGAGAGTAGGTGATATACAATGGAGGGTTCTCCATGGGGCAATAGCTGTCAATGCTTTTATATCTGTTTTAAACCCTGAGGTTAGTTCTGAATGTCCTTTTTGTTTTAAAAGAGAAACTGTTTTTCATGCGTTTATGGAGTGCTCTAGGTTAAAGCCCTTATTTAACGAATTGAAAAATCTTTTTGATGTTTTTAATGAAACATTTTCTATGGAAGTATTTATTTTGGGTGCTAAATATGTGCAGAAAAGACGAGTTGATTGTCAATTAGCGAATTTTATCTTGGGTCAAGCTAAACTGGCTATCTACTCAAGTAGGAAAAATAAGATTGAGCAGAGGTCTGGATGTAATGTAGTTGTTTTGTTTTCAACTCTTGTAAAGTCTAGAGTGCTGATTGATTTTAATTTTTATAAATCTATGAATGATATTTTGTCTTTTGAACTAAAATGGTGCAGCAAAGGAGCATTGTGTTCTGTGTTTGAAGATGAATTGCTTTTCACACATTTTTTGTAATTTTTTCTTTATGAGATGATTTTGTAAACCTGTGTCTGGGTAAAAGTTGTAATAAAGAGTATTCAAAATTCAAAAAAAAAAAAATCTCTCTCTCTCTCTCTCTCTCTCTCTCTCTCTCTCTCTCTCTCTCTCTCTCTCTCTCTCTCTCTCTCTCTCTCTCTCTCTCTCTCTCTCTCTCTCTCTCTCTCTCTCTCTCTCTCTCTCTCTCTCTCTCTCTCTCTCTCTTGTTTTGGCTGTGATTTAGGGCTGGGGGTGGGTATGGGGCTAGAGCCAGATTCTCCTTCTCAGGGCCGGCCCTAAGCATTTCTTCTTGAATGATTCTTGATCATTCGCACACCCAGTATCAATGTTAGTAGTTGTAGCTGTGTTGCTTACATCATGTCTGCCTGTCATGTTTTTAATTGTAACAGTAGCAAACCCACAAGAGTGGTCAGATGTCAATATTCAAAGCCTTACAGTACTACAGTTCGGAAAACTTTTTATTTTTTATAAGTAGCCTAGTCTCTTATGCTGAATATGCTCACTTTTCCCCATGATTCTTTGATGAATAGAAGGTTCAAAAGGACAGCATTTCTCTGAAATAGAAAGCTTTCAAAGAATCCTAAAAATATTATTATATAAAAACTGATAATCATAAATGTGTCTTGAGCATCAAATCCTCGTATGAGAATGATTAGTGAAGGATCATGTGACACTGAAGACTGGAGTAATGATGATAAATTCAGCTTTGATCACAGGAATACATTACACTTTACTATATACAGGGAGTGCAGAATTATTAGGCACGTTGATTTTCTGATCATATTTTTTTTCCAGGCACATTTGACCAATTCCAAACCACAGTAATCCTAATAACTACTATTGATTTAGTATTTAATAATGTATAAGTGATATATAATTGTTCATGAAGGCTGGAAATGAAAATCACCTTATATTCAGGTGTGCAGAATTATTAGGCATGTTTTCTTTTACAGATAAATTGAGCCAAAAAAGAGATTTAACTCAGACTGAAAAGTCAAAAAGTATTAAATGCCCATGAGAAGGATGCAATACTAATGCAATACTAGACATTGCAGTTAAGGCATGACCATTGGACAGTGAAATGCTCGTTGGGTCAGCAGGATCTGACAAAAACAGGTGGTGAAGAAAAGGTTAACTGCAAAAGAATTAAGAATTAAGGTGAAGAATTAAGGGTGAAACCATCAGGAACCCTTTAGTCTCCAGCGCCACCATTTTCCAAAGCTGCAACCTACCTGGAGTCTCCAGAAGTGCAAGGTGTCAGGATCTCAGAAACTTCAGTTAGGTAAAGAATCCTAAAAAATGACCCCCACTAGATAAGAATCACAAGCTGAAGTGTTGTAAAATACATGAAGAAGATTTTTTTTATAGGCTTTATGGACAGATAGGTTGAGAGTGACTCTTGAAGGACCAGTACCACATCCTCTCCCTTACGGAAGGAAAATATATTTACCAATATATTACTTGAAATATATTATAATATATTGTTAATATATTGATGGTACATATATACAATATATGTAATATATTGCAGTATATTGCAAAATATACAAATGATTGCCGCTTTCAATATATTGCAATATATTGGAAAATATAAATATTAAATCCCATATATGGGAATATATCGCCTAATGTATTACATGATATTTTCCAATATACTGCAATATATTTTTGTTTCGTAAGGGCTAGTACCACTGTTTGAAGAATTCATCTTCCAGAATCTGGCAGTACGTTTTGGGAGTTCATTTTTAGTCCATCTCTGCAAAACGGACTTCAGGATGGACTAAAATGAACTCCCAAAACGTACTGCCAGATTCTGGAAGATGAATTCTTCAATCAGTGGTATTAGAGGATGTGGTGCTGGTCCTTCAAGAGTCACTCTCAACCTATAAAACCTATAAAGCCTATAAAAAAGCAGGCTTCATGTATTTTACAACACTTCAGCTTGTGATTCTTATCTAGTGGGGGTCATTTTTTAGGATTCTTTACCTAACTGAAGTCTCTGAGATCCTGACACCTCGCACTTCTGGAGACTCCAGGTAGGTTGCAGCTTTGGAAAATGGTGGCGCTGGAGACTAAAGAGTTCCTGATGGTTTCACCCTTAATTCTTCACCTTAATTCTTTTGCAGTTAACAGGTGTCTTTTCTCCGCCACATGTTTTTGTCTGACCCTGCTGACCCAACGAGCATTTCACTGTCCAATGGTCACGCCTTAACTGCAATGTCTAGTATTGCATTAGTATTGCATCCTTCTCATGGGCATTTAATACTTTTTGACTTTTCAGTCTGAGTTAAATCTCTTTTTTGGCTCAATTTATCTGTAAAAGAAAACATGCCTAATAATTCTGCACACCTGAATATAAGGTGTTTTTCATTTCCAGCCTTCATGAACAATTATATATCACTTATACATTATTAAATACTAAATCAATAGTAGTTATTAGGATTACTGTGGTTTGGAATTGGTCAAATGTGCCTGGAAAAAAAATATGATCAGAAAATCAACTTGCCTAATAATTCTGCACTCCCTGTATTCACATAGAAAACAGCTGTTTTACATTATAATAATATTTCACAATATTACTGTTTTTGATCAAATAAATGCAGCTTTGATGAGCAGAAGAGACTTCTTTTAAAAACAAGAAATGTTGATTTAATGGCGAAAATAAAATTTAATTTTTTTTGCATTCCATTCGACTGTGCAGAAAGAACCTTTTTATTTTCTTAATAAAAACTTCCAAAATGTAGGCTACACAACTTATAATTCCAAGGGGACGATATAGCACTTGCAGAAAAACATTTACTGAGAAACTGGAAGCTATGCTGTAGCCTACTCCAAGACATGCAGAACGTCAGACAAGAAATTCGCACTAGGGGTGTAACGATACACTCGTGTCCCGATTCGATATGTATCTCGATACTGAACTCATGATACGATATGTATCCCGATATGTAGCCATATCCGTAAACTTTTCATTTTTTCCCTTGGGCATTAATCGCGCTTTCAATCCATAGTTTTCACGTGTCGTCACATGCTTATAGGAACGCCCACCTGGAGGGCAAAACAAGGCTCTCCTCCATTGCCCGCTAGTCATTTTTACCAGGTTTGTAGTCAGTATTAATGCGGTAAGACAGTGATATTAAAATACCAAATTCAATATACACCTTATTGATGTTGCATACTTTGTAGAGGAAAGCAGACGAACACAGAATATTAGTGCAACACGAGGTTTCTCATTAGGTGTTTTCCCCATCGAAACCCATTATAAAGAAAACACGTTGCGTTCATATTCTTGCCTCATCTACTCGCCTGTATATAGTATGCATCATCAAAAAGGTGTAAACTGAATTTGATCTTTTAATATCACTGTTTTAGTACATTACAGCACTTTAAGGGTGGGTTGCACTAAGGATTCTTTAGCCTGTCGTCAGTTCACCCTCCGTCTGCTGCTTGATCAGCTCTATAAAGGTTTTCCTGCGTAATTTATCTGTGTTTAAAATGAAGTGGTGCAACGACTCGATTTAAAATAAAACCCATATCAACAAATCCTTTAAACTTTGCTTAATTTAAGCCTTGGTGCAACTCACCCTATAGTGTTTTTCACGTTAAGCGTTTTAAAAACGTCCCGCTGTTTTCAGTGATTGAAATACTGCAGCAGATGCTGTATATGGATCATAAGTGCCCAAAACGTGCATCTTGTTCACATATTTTTGTTTTAAGATGGAAATTTGACAGGCTTGTGCTGTATGGAATTCCAAACCTGCCATTATTAAAAATAAATAAATACATAAATAAATATACAAATAAATGTAAAAAAGAATAAATACATAAATCAATAAATATTTAAATAAATTAGTTTATTAGTTTATAATGAAGTGGACAGTCCCTTTTTTATAAAAAGAGCAGCTTTAGCCTCTACGGCTAATTTCCAGCTGTAGTCCCCGACCAGTTGTTAATAGGCATACATCAAGTAAAATAAATTACAATTATATTTACAACAGGGCTAAGCAAGAGGGTGTAAGATGTACAAATGTGTGACACACACACACTTGAGGCAAGCACAAACAAACAAGCATCAATTGCAAAGACAAACAAACAATGCAAGCACAAACAAACAAGCACCAATTGCAAAGACATAAAATATACATAGAAAAGCAAAAAAACGAAAATAAATAATTATTTATACATTTATTTCCTTATTTGTGTATATATTTATTTATTCTTTTATTTATTTCCACATTTATACATTTATTTATTTCTACATTTATTTATTTTTACATTTATTTTTTTCTACATTTATGTATTTCTACTTTTATTTATTTATACATTTATTTCTTCCTACATTTATTCCTGCGTAGGGTAATGAGGAGGGCGTGGTTTACCTCAGACATAGCAATCGAGCTCAGAGTAGGCGAGGGTGAAGGGTTGAGGCCACAGTGACACCCTATGTTCGACATACAACAAGTATAGCTTACTGACATTCATACTGTCTATGACTTCGATAGGTATATGGTCAAAATCTTAAATCTTACTGTATGACATGGATAGGCTACTCTTTATTCCGGACATGGCCGTAGAACATCGTCTGGTCTGGATTTGTAAAATGTCCTGGGCTAACAAACATGATCAGCAACATCTTCAACAGACAGGGACTCTGAAATGGAAGCGCTTATATTTTCCATAGTGGTCAGAACACTCAGAATGGAAACTGCACATATATAGGCTATAGGCTACAGTCGACACAAGCTTAGGCCTATTGATCAATGCATTTGAAACGAGACCACATAGGCTTCACATTCATATTTCCTATTTGACAAACACATTAGAGCTTAGATTGGGCTCAAAAAAATCAAGCCTGTCCCTACCCGAGCCCGTGCACGTTGTGTCTGAGCCCGGCCCGACACACAATGAGGCCGAGCCTTGAAGCGGACCGGTGTGACGCTCAGCTCAATAATCCGCTCTATGCCAGCGCTCCTGAACCCTCACCAGTAAAACAGCTCGCTCAAATCCCGCTCAGACATGACATTTATCTGTATTGTAGCCAATAAACTTGTACTTGTAGCCAATAAACAATATTTTTTTTTAATTCATATTTATGTTAAAATATTAGGCTATAATTTATACATTTATTTTTTAAGATGCGAGCGGGTCAGAAAGAGTTTTGGTGGTTATTAGGCATATTTTGTTTAACATTTCTAGAAAGCCTTTCTGTAAAGTAAATTTAGTTTTAAATTTTATCTTAATTTTAATCAAGGTTTCGTCAGACAATTGCCTGGATTTAATAAATAAAAAGCAAATGTGACAAAAGTCGTGACATGAGGCATGGGAGCGATCACTTTCATTGCACATGAACTGGAGAGAGTCTCAAATAAACCGAAATTCAGCAGGCTACTTGCCTCACAGTCAAATACATGAGAAATAGCCTATGTAGAATAAAGTACTAGATAAAGGCCGTAGATAAAGTACTAATTGTTGGTGATTTTAATATCCATGTAGACAACGGAAAATACGTATTGGGATTAGCATTTAAAGACACACTAAACTCTATTGGAGTTAGGCAACACGTGTCAGGAGCCACTCATCGCCATAATCATACTTTAGACCTAATATTGTCACATGGAATAAATGTTGATACCGTTGAAATTCTGCAGCAGAGCGATGACATCTCAGATCATTACTTAGTATCATGTATACTTAATTTAGCTAAGGTTGCAAAGCCGCCCCCTCGCTTCAAAAATGGCAGGACAATCACTGCCGCTACTAAAGATTGCTTTTTAAATAATCTTCCTCATCAGTATCATCTCCTCAGCATCCCAGATATTATAGAAGAACTCGATGTTGCAAAATAAACTATTGACTCTCTCTTTTCCAGTACTTTAGACACAGTTGCTCCTCTGCACTTAAAGAAGATTAAAGAAAATAGTCCAACGCCGTGGTACAACGAGCACACCCGGGCCCTTAAAACAGCAGCCAGAAAAATGGAGCGCAGCTGGAAGAAAACAAAACTAGAGGTATTTCGTAATTCGTGGAAAGAGCACATGATCACATACAGAAAGGCCGTAAAAACTGCTAGATCTGCTTATTTCTCAACTCTCTTGGAAGAAAACAAACACAACCCAAGGTATTTATTCGATACAGTGGCTAAATTAACCAAAAATAAAGCTTCAACTTCTGATGATTGTAAACAGTACAGCAGTAATGACGTTATGAACTTCTTCACATGTAAGATTGATAATATTAGGAAGAAAATTGTAACCATGCAGGCGTCTAGTACAGTATCACATCAGACAGAGTATTGTAGTGTCACTGAGGAAAAATTACACTCATTCACTGCTATAGGAGAAGAAGATTTGGCTAAACTCGTTAAATCATCAAAATCAACAACATGTATGCTCGACCCTATACCGATTAGGCTTTTAAAAGAGATGCTACCAGAGGTCATAGATCCTCTTCTTAATATCATTAATTCATCTTTGTCATTAGGATATGTACCGAAAACTTTTAAGTTGGCTATTATTAAACCACTTATTAAAAAAACGCAACATGATCTTACAGAATTAGTCAATTATAGACCAATCTCAAATCTACCCTTTCTGTCAAAAATACTTGAAAAGGCAGTGTCTTCACAATTATGTTCCTTTTTAGAAAGAAATGGTATCTGTGAGGATTTCCAGTTAGGATTTAGACCGTTTCATAGCACTGAGACTGCTCTCATCAGAGTTACAAATGATTTACTCTTATCATCCGATCGTGGCTGTATCTCTATTAGTGTTACTCGATCTTAGCGCTGCATTTGATACTATCGACCACAACATTCTTTTGAATAGACTCGAAAATGATGTTGGTATTAGTGGAATTGCTTTATCATGGTTTAAATCATACCTATGCGACCGTTATCAGTTTGTAGCAGTAAATGAAGAGATGTCACACCGATCGCAAGTTCAGTATGGAGTACCACAAGGCTCAGTGCTAGGACCGCTACTCTTCACCCTGTACATGCTACCACTGGGAGATATCATTAGGAAGCATGGCGTTAGTTTTCATTGTTATGCTGACGATACTCAGCTCTATATTTCTTCACGCCCTGAAGAAATTTACCAATTCACAAGATTAACGGAATGCATAGCTGATATAAAACATTGGATAACCGGTAATTTCCTGCAACTCAATTCAGAAAAAACTTAATTTTTGATTATTGGACAAAAAAGCTCCACAATTAGTAACCTAGAATACTCACTAAGACTTGATGGCTGTTCTGTCAAGTCCTCGTCGTCAGTGAGGAACCTGGGTGTGCTCTTTGATACCAATCTTTCGTTTGAAAGCCACATTTCTAGCATCTGTAAAACTGCATTCTACCATCTTAAAAATATATCTAAATTACGGCACATGCTCTCAACGCAAAATGCTGAACAGTTAGTTCATGCGTTCATGACCTCAAGGCTAGATTATTGTAATGCTCAACTGGGGGGTTGCCCGGCTCGCTTAATAAATAAACTCCAGCTGGTCCAAAACGCAGCAGCTCGAGTTCTTACTAGAACCAGGAAGTATGACCATATTAGCCCAGTTCTGTCAACACTGCACTGGCTGCCTATTAAACATTGCATACCTTTTAAAATCTTGCTTATTACTTACAAAGCACTAAATGGTTTAGCTCCCCAATACTTGAGCGAGCTCTTAACATATTATACTCCATCACGTCTACTGCGGTCTCAAAATTCTGGCCAGTTGATAATACCGAGAATATCCAAATCAACTGCAGGCGTTCGATCCTTTTCCTATTTAGCTCCGAAACTCTGGAACAGTCTTCCTAACATTGTTCGGGAAGCAGACACACTCTGTCAGTTTAAATCTAGACTAAAACACATCTCTTTACTGTGGCATACACATAAAACACTTTTTCAATGAAATGATTGTTAGGCTGCATTAACTAGGTCAGCCGGAACCGGGAACACTTCCCATATCACCTGATGTACTCGTTACATCATCAGAAGAATGGCATCTACGCTAATGATAGTCTCTCTGTTTTATCCCGAGGTTTACTGCAGTCAGCCGGATCCGGGCCGTATCCAGTTCAGATGGTGGACCTGCGCCCAGAGAAGACCAACACAGGACCCCGAAGTGTCTGCAGAGACCGTGATTAGACTCCCCCTGCAACTGCCTCATTGACACGGCATCTCAATAAACCCGTCTCCGGCGTGTTGACTCCGATTGTTCGAATATTACAATTAAATAATACTTAAATCGATATATCATCCTCAATAAACCCGTGTCCAGCGTGTTGCCTCCGATCATTCGAATATTGCACTTTAATAATTATTTAATCAACATCATCCTCAATAAACCCGTCTCCAGCATGTTGCCCCCGGTCCCTCGAATATTCTGATCTATTATGACCTCTGAGCTGTAAAGCTGCCAGAATAATAATAATAATACGCTGTTTGTTAATTGGCCAGAGGAGAACTGGCACCCCAATTGAGCCTTGGTTGCTCCCAAGGTTTATTTTTCTCCATTAGGTCACCTGATGGGGTTTTGGTTTCCTTGCCACTGTTGCCTCTGGCTTGGCGTGCTCAGTTGGGGACACTAAATTTTTCAACTAAACATCGAAATAAATCTAATTAATAAACTAAATTAACCATTTAAACTAAATTACTGATCGAATTATTGATCTAAAGCCCACACTGTCACTGTATGATAATTGAAATGAACTGATGACATCAGCGTTTTTTCCAGAATGGCTATACAGCTGAATAAAATTATGCTGCATTGTTTTCCTGTTTAACACTGTAAAGCTGCTTTGAAACAATCTACATTGTTAAAAGCGCTATATAAATAAAGTTGACTTGACTTGACTTGACAACAAATTATAGATTCATGACCAGTGTTGCCACAGTTACTTTGAAAAAGTAACTTAGTTACTTTACAGATTACTTGATTTTAAAAGTAACTAAGTTACTTTACAGATTACTTGATTTTAAAAGTAACTAAGTTAGATTACAAGTTACTTTATTAGTTACATTCATCAGATGCCGACAACACCTCTGCAGCCTCAATATAAAAATGACAACCGTTTTTGCCAACACTTTATTGGAAGTGTATTTTTAACAGTAACGTCAACAATGTATCTCCTGAAATTGTATCTCCAAAAAAAATTTTTTGACTAATTTTATAAAATCTAAACATGTTAATGAAAAGGTACAAATTACGTTGTGTTCTTATTAAATACATTTATGAAAAACAATTTATATTTAATTTTTTAAATTTTATTTATATTTATATATGAATGTAAATAATTATATGGGTCTACACAAATAATATAAAATTACAAGATTTATAGTTTATTGTAAACCTGATGTGCAGCTCTGTAAAGGGACAACAATTATATGATCGATACGTGAGAACAATATATTTTTTTAATAATCTTTAAGTGCACAAAACTATGAAAATATATGAAACGCTTCAAAACAGAGCGGCAACAAAGCGCTCATGCGCATCCCGGGTGCAGAATGATGCGCTTAAAGCAACATGGAATCTGAGGGCGCAGTGCAGCGCGAGTGCACATTGAAAAGTTCACGGCATAAAGACAAGATGAGTGTTGAGCCCACAAATCCTAGTCTACTAAGTAGCCTATATCGGTCCAAACATTCACTGATTATTTGTTTCTTCACAGTTTTAAATTCCGGTTATTGTACGTGTGATGCTAATTAATAGTCCTTGTGTTGTCACCTGGGTAGCGCACAACATCTTTCCGAAACCGCTAGATAAACTCCAGCAAGATAAATTATTTTGTCAATATATCAAGTATTATAACGGGAATATATCATATGGAGTGAGCTTTACCGTGCTGCTGACTGGAACCGAACGCGACGCACAGTTTTGCCGAACGGAGAATGACAGAGCAGCGGAGGAAAGACATTCAGAATGGCTTTAGATGACTTTGTAGGCTGCTAGCAAATAATAATATGCGAATAATGATTGCTGAAGGATAATGTGACAATATATATTTCTGATGATTATTTAATTATCACGACATGCCTAATCTGAGCAAGTGACTGCCTGTCTTGAGTTTTGTCGACAGACGGAGGCGGCCCCCAGCAAACACAGTAACGTTGTAAAAAAGTTTTTTTCACGTTGTGAAAAGGTCGTGATAACGTTTCGGTTACTAACGTAACCTCGGTTCCCTAAGATGAGGGAACGAGTATTGCGTTTTGCTAAAACGCTATGGGGGAATTCCTTTCCTCGAGATATTGAAGCAAATTTTTATCCAAAAATACCTTTTATACGCAGTGCAGCTGCACAACTCTCAGCAGGAAGCAGCTGCGTGCTGATTGGCTGTGCCGCTGCAACTGCAGCAACCTATAGCGAGACCGTGGGGCGGGACGGACCAATCAGGTCCTTCCAAATTCCCGCCACAAGGGGCAACAGAATTTGCATAGCCAAGGGTATATAAGACCCACTCTCGCAAGGTTAGTCAGGTTAATCGACTGAAGTGACTCCTGAGCAAGTGAGCAAGCACGGCAAGCAAAACGCAATACTCGTTCCCTCATCTGAGGGAACCAAGGGTTACGTTAGTAACCGAAACGTTCCCTTACGAGAGTACTCTCCTATTGCGTTTTGCTAAAACGCTATGGGGGACCAATGCAAAACGCCGTGCTTGCTTAACGGCTCTAAAGCCGACGACACCAAACCCAGGCCAACCTAGGTGGGCCCGTAATATGATATCAATAATTCAGAATGAGCCAGACCTGAGTCGGGCCCTAAGAGAATGAACACGATATACGTGCAATAATAAGTATAGACCAGACATAGTCGGGTCAGGAATAATGAGTGGCCAGATAATTCGAGCCTTATAAGGAATATGCTTATGACTTATACAATATTCAACCCGGGCCGGACTTATCGAGCCTTAAGGGGTTATATCTGTTTACACAGCAAGAAGCCCAGCTTGTAAAGCCGGAACATCTAAATTATAGAATCTGATAAAAGTGGACGGGGAGGCCCAGCCTGCCGCCACACAGATATCATTCAGAGAAATGCCAGTAGACCAAGCCCACGAAGAGGCCATGCCTCTGGTAGAATGGGCTCTAATGCCTAAGGGGCAGCTGAGATCTTTAGACTCATAAGCCAGTGAAATAGCATCCACTATCCAACCGTGACACGGTCTGCTTTGTAACCACGCACCCTCGGGTGCGGCCGCCAAAGCATACAAAGAGCTGTTCAGTTTGCCTGTAAGCAGCGGAACGCTCTATGTATATTCTCAGCGCTCTGACAGGACAGAGCAAATTAGCATCTATTTCATCTAACGGTGATGAAAGTGCCAAAAGTGAAATGACCTGTGCTCTGAACGGAGTTGAAAGCACTTTAGGTACATATCCATGTCTTGGTTTGAGGACGACTTTGGAGTCGTTTGGCCCAAATTCCAGACACGAGGCGCTCACAGAGAGCGCGTGCAGATCACCCACTCGCTTAACTGACGCGATCGCCAGCAGAAAAGCGGTCTTTAGTGACAGAAGCTTTAAGCTCACTGAATGCAGAGGCTCAAATGCAGAGCTCTTCATGGCATCCAGGACCGTGGACAGGTCCCATATAGGGACTGAAGGGGGGCAAGGTGGGTGAAGCCTTCTAGCCCCTTTAAGGAAACGAACAATGAGATCGTTCTTTCCCAGTGACAGTCCGTTCACTTGAATGTGATACGCTGCTATTGCAGCCACATAAACTTTGAGCGTGGAGGGGGAGCGACCCGCGTCCAGAAGCTCTTGTAAAAATGTAAGCACCTCTGACACTGCACAATCATGTGGGGTCAGACTTCGCGCTTTACACCAGTCTGAAAAGACTGACCATTTGCCTGAATAGAGCCGCCTAGTCGTGGGGGCTCTAGCTTCAGTAATAGTATTCAATACGCTTTCAGAAAGGTTCTCATGTACCCGTTGATGGGCCAAACATGAAGCGCCCATAGATCGGGACGGGGATGCCAGATCTGCCGTTCCGCTTGCATGAGGAGGTCTCTCCTCAGCGGGATCGGCCACGGAGCTGTATCTGACATCTGACTCAGCAGTGAGAACCAAGGTTGATTTCTCCAAAGCGGGGCTATTAGAAGCATAGCGCATTTGCTCTCCCTGATCCTCTCTATGACCTGAGGTAACATTGAGATTGGGGGAAAAGCATAAAGAGGAAGGTTGGGCCATTCGTGGGCCAACGCATCTTTGTGCTTGGAGAAATATATTCGGCATTTAGCATTGTCTTGTGAGGCGAAAAGATCCACTTTTGCCTTTCCAAACTTGCCCCAAATTGTCTGAATTATATTTGGGTGAAGAGACCACTCTGCAGGGGACACTTTGCCCCTGGACAGCATGTCCGGACCCAAATTCAGAATGCCTGGCACGTGAGTCGCTCTCAGCGAGCTCAGATTGTGCTCTGCCCATATTAGGGCTTCTTCCGCCATTGCGTGCAGATCGATAGATCTCAGACCGCCTTGGCGATTTATATAGGCTACCACCGACCTGCTGTCCGTTCGGATCAGGACATGGTGGTGTTTTATGTACGGAAGGAAAGCTCTTAGCGATATCGTGACCGCTTTCATCTCTAGACAGTTTATATGAAGGCTCTTCTCCGAGTCTGACCAGAGACCGGAGATCGGCCTGCCCTCGTGAAGGGCTCCCCAACCTAGGTTGGATGCATCTGTCGAGATAACTTTCCACTTCGTAACAGTGCCCAAACTCACGCCCGTCTTGTACCAGACGGGATTTTTCCAAGGAGCCAGAGCTAACACACAGCTGTGGTCTACCTTGATTTGTAATCGGCCCGAAAGCCATGCGTGAGCTGGAATGCGGCGATTCAGCCAGTGCTGTAGGGGGCGCATGTGCAACAGACCCAGTCTGAGAACTGGCGCCGCCGAGGCCATGAGACCCAACATCCTCTGAAAGTGTTTGAGAGGAATGTGTGCACCGGACCTGAGAGAAACCGCTCGGTTCCGAACAGAGAGCACGCAATACCAATACCGTTCCCAGAAACGAAACTTTCTGTGTGGGAGACAATAAACTCTTTGCCACGTTGATTCTGAGTCCCAAGCATTGTAAATGGTTGAGAAGCCAAGATCTGTGGTTTAATAACTGTATCTCTGACTGAGCTATTATGAGCCAGTCGTCTTTGTAAACGTGCGGGGAGCTAGAGATAGACCAAAAGGTAGCACCTTGTATTGGTATACTTTCCCCTCGAAGGCGAATCTCAAGAATGGCCTGTGATGGGGGGCTATTTGTATGTGGAAATTGGCATCCTCTAGATCCACAGTGAAAAACCAATCTCCCGGGCGAATGTGCGCGAGGATTTGTTTCATTCTCAACATTCTGAACGGGCGCTTCATAAGGGCTTTGTTCAGATGTCTGAGATCTAGGATGGGTCTGAGACCACCGTCCTTTTTTGGTACAAGGAAGTAACGGCTGTAAAAGCCCGACTCGCTCTGTGAAGGGTGTACGGCTTCTACCGCTCCCTTTATTAACAGTTTTGATATCTCGGTTCGAAGCACGTGATTTTTGTCGCTTCTCACCGTTGTCTCTCCCACGGCGCGAAAGCGCGGTGGTCTGTGAGCAAACTGTAGCGAGTAACCTCGTTCTATTATGTTCAACACCCATTTCGAAATGCCGGGAATGGCCCGCCAGGCCTCGGCCTTCGAAGCCAGGGGCTGAATTAATCTGTGGGGCGAGTCACTGAGTAACAGGGCTAACTTTGCGCTAAGTTGGCGCTTATGAGGGAAATGTTTCCCGCCGCCTGAGTGCAGGGGGCCGGGGGACATAGAATATTGGTGCTTGTGTACAGGCGAGCGCGCTTGCTTGCGGGCTCGTTGGCTGTGAATGTGGTGTTCCCAGCCGCCTTGAAGGGAGCTGGGGAACGTTTTAGAAGAGAGCGAGGCGGTGCACCGGCCGAAGCGGGCACTATCCGCCTTCTCTTCATACCTCTGGCTAGGACGGCTTCGGAGGCTCAGGTTTCGACACATTGCTGGGTCGGGGACCTCGACGCTCCGGCGGTCTGCTGCGGCTCGTAGAGCGGGAACGCTGTCCGGGCTTGGAAGCCGCGTGAGGCTGGCGAGCTGAAGGCGGCGCCTTGGTGGGCTGGGCTGGTCCAGCTTTAGCGTGACGGCTAGCGGAGGAGCTGGAACGCTTAGGCAGGAAATGTCGCATTGCCTGCGAAGCCTTCTGTGCTTCAGTGAAGCGCTCCGTGAACCCAACCACGGCGGGACCAAATAATCCTGAAGGCGAAATGGGCGCGTCCAGGAAAGCGGTCTTGTCCGCGTCCTTCATCTCGGTTAAGTTAAGCCACAAATGGCGCTCCAACACCGTCAGGCTGGCCATACATCTGCCGATCGCCTGAGCGTTGGCCTTGGTGGCGCGCAGGGCCAAGTCAGTGGCGCCGCGCAGATCCTTCAGAGCCTCGTTGTCAGGAACAGACTCATCCAGGGAACGGAGGAGTTTGGCCTGGAAGACTTGAAGCACCGCCATGGAGTGTAGCGCTGACGCCGCCTGGCCGGCGGAGGCGAATGCTTGACCGGCGAGGCTGGACGTAGTGCGGCAGGCCTTGGAAGGGTGCACAGCCTTTGACTGCCATCCTCTGGCAGAGGGCGGGCAAAGGTGTGCAGCGACGGCTTCCTCGAGGGGAGGAAGGGCTTGGTATCCTTTTTTCTGAGCGCCATCGACTACCGAGAGCGCTGGAGAAAAGGAGGATTTGGCGCGAGAAGAAAATGGCGCCTTCCACGATTTTGTTAGCTCCTCGTGGACTTCAGGGAAGAAGGAAGCGGGTCTTTTAGCGGTCGGTTGACGGCGGTTCTCGAAAAACCACTCATCCAGTCGGCTTCTCGTGGGCTCCTCGGGCTGAGACCAGTCAATGCCGAGGTCGTCCACGGCCTTGGTGAGCAAACGCATAAGCTCAGCGTCCACTGAGGTTATAACGCCGCTAGCCGTCCGCGTCGAAGTGGCGTGCTCCGAGGCGGCATCCGACCACCCGCTTCCGGATGCAGCAAGGAAAAGGCTGTCATCCTCTTCCTCCTCCGGTCCGCCGAAGGAAACAGCAGCAGCCGCCATGCGAGGGGAGCTGTGCTGTTCCTCGACGAACAACACGGGCGATGGCGAGGCACGCGGGGACATGCCCGGTGTGTGCTCGTCAGAGCGCTCCGGTGGCCTCTGGTCGCGACGTTTTTTCTTCCGTGGCTCGAGAGGCTGGGAGCAAGGGACGGGATCCGAGTCGAAGCTGGCGAGCCGAGCCCGAAGGGTCTGCAGCGTCAGCTCGTCGCACTCCGGGCAGCCGCCCTGGTTGAGTGCAGCCTGCGTGTGGTCTCGTCCGAGACATGACACGCAGATGATGTGCCGATCCTCGTCCGCGATAAAACCTCTGCACGAGGCGCAGGAACGAGACATTTGAAACAACGTCTCGGCTCTTTTTGGATGTGTAAAACACAGTAAGGTATTGAAAAGGATATAGTGCCGGATGGCGCAGCTGGAAGGCAGGCTGAAGGCGGAGAATCCGACGTCCTCAGGCTGCAGTGTTCCGCTGGGTGCGTGTCGACGGCAGGCTTCGATCCAGAGCTCAACGATTGCAAGTCGCTGAAGAAGAATTAATCTGACTAACCTTGCGAGAGTGGGTCTTATATACCCTTGGCTATGCAAATTCTGTTGCCCCTTGTGGCGGGAATTTGGAAGGACCTGATTGGTCTGTCCCGCCCCACGGTCTCGCTATAGGTTGCTGCAGTTGCAGCGGCACAGCCAATCAGCACGCTGCTGCTTCCTGCTGAGAGTTGTGCAGCTGCACTGCGTATAAAAGGTATTTTTGGATAAAAATTTGCTTCAATATCTCGAGGAAAGGAATTCCCCCAT
Source organism: Gobio gobio (assembly GCF_949357685.1). Taxonomy (NCBI): domain Eukaryota; kingdom Metazoa; phylum Chordata; class Actinopteri; order Cypriniformes; family Gobionidae; genus Gobio; species Gobio gobio. The sequence goes on from NC_137100.1 coordinate 18,833,027, forward strand.
AGCGTTTTGGCAAAACGCAATACGAGAGTACTCTCGTAAGGGAACGTTTTTATCCTACGTATTTAATACGACAGATGTCGGGTTTTTTTCACGTTATAAAAACGTTTTTTTCACAACGTTGCAGAAACGTATTTATAACGTTTTTATCACGTTACCACGTCTCCTTTCAACGTTGCAGAAACATTTTTATCACGTTACCACGTCTCCTTTCAACATTGCAGAAACGTATTTATCACGTCCAAACTGTTCTTCACTTCATACATGTAATCAAAATGTTTTTACTGTTATCTTTGAAAAATGACTTTAATATAAAACAATATTATAACTACAGTAAGAGAAATAGATTAAGTGGTATTTATAGATCTCTTTATAATTCGTCATAGGCTAGTCACAGGTTACGATATTTCTGTACATCTGAATATTCAGCTCATTACTAACACTTTTTACATTTCACCTTACCTGTAGGGCTGACCTCTGGTTGTTGCCCATTTTATAAAACTACATTAACATGTGTAGTACTAATAATTTATACTATACACAAATGTAGTCACTCATTGTATTTATTCACACAATATAAGAAATATGATTAGGTCGTTCACAAAAAAGAAAAATCTGTCATTTACTCATCCCAGCGTTAATACAATGTAAACCTGTATGACTTTCTTTCCTCTGTTGAACAAATGGAGGTGTTAATGTTAACCTTAGTCAGGAGATAAGCATAATGTTCCTTATTCACCATTCACTTTTTTTGAACCAAAGAAAGTGAATGGTGAATAAGGTCAGAAACATTCAATTCAATTCAAATTTATTTGTATAGCGCTTTTCACAATACACATTGTTTCAAAGCAGCTTTACAGAAAGTGCATTTCATAAATGTACATTGAAAAATGTTAGAAAGAGAATGTTAAAGAAAAATGTTAGAAAAAGTTAATCAATCATGTATTAATTTAGGCCATAACAACGCTGGCGTTAATTGTAAACATTAACTTTAAGGTCTAACAAAGTCATAAGCCGCGTTTCCACCGAAATTACCCGGAACTATTTGTACCAGGAACTTTTTTCCCAGGAACTTTTTCTCCCCCAGACCTGCTTCAATGTGCGTTTCCACCGCGGTCTAAAGTACCGGGGAGATTAGGCAAATTAGTCCGGTGACGTGGGAATGCGCGCGACTGCTTCTCCCAGTCACCGACGGACAGTAATCACTTTTGCGCGATACTGTCTGCAACAATAACAAGTGTAGGAGATGCAAGCAGCGCTGCTTTTGCTGATTATGTACACACATTACCAACACTGTTTATTTAAACGTGCACTTTCACCTGGTTTGACCATTTTAATGCAAAATGGGATGATGGGCAATCCAAAATCTGAATGTGTTGTAATAGCTCAATTCCAAAACAAAATATTTTCTATAAAAGGATAATGAGGTTTCAGTCATGACAGATGTGTGAAAAGTTAATTGAATGAAAACAATAGACTGAATTAAGCAGTTGAAAGATTAGGTACTAGACTGCAAGTATTTTATTTTTTTATCCCAATAACATCTCTTAACATTCACAAAAAAAAAAATTCACATGACTAGTATTACAATATGCTTCATTAAATGCATAATTTTAGAGACTTCTTCCTCAAATTTGAAATGAAGCAGGACCACACTTATGGCTTCACTTAAGTTGTGGTTATAAGTTATTATACTACATTCACATAGTTATACATTTAAAAATATAATATTTGGGTTTTCTAGATATGTTTATGTGCATATTCAGAAAGACTTGCGAGCAGCAGCCCTTTTATTTGCTTCCTACACTATATGAATACAATTAGAATGTGGTTATATAGTTAGAATGTGGAAATTAAAGACACAGTGACATTTTACACATTTTACTTTATTTTAGACAGATTAGTTCTTACAAAATTAAAATAAAAGTGTGCAAAGACAAATAAATTACTAGAACAATAAAATGAAAATATAAAATGTGAAAACAACAATATAAAAAAAAGTGTATTTTTCAGTAACCTTTCCAAGAGCTGTGCCAACATGTACAATATATAAAGTACAAATGTGGTAGTGCAAATGCTTCATTCAAGCGGCTGGTCATTGTGGCTACTTCTTGAACGACTGGACAAACTGTCCAAGAACAGACAGAAACCCGGTCTGAAAGTCCCTCTGCTTTCTTCCGCTTCTGACTGGTGGAATGCCAGCTCTTGCCTCCTCATCTCTCCTCGGCCTGGCTATCCAGTAACAGCTGCATATATTGGTCAGTTCTTGTCCATGCTGCAGGACGGCCGGTTAGCATCCTCCATGTCCCTCATTGCATCAAAAAAGTCACAGTCCTTTTTCCTTTTCCCTAAGTAGAAAACTTGCACAGAAACACATGGAAATTAATACACAAGGCAACCATGAAACAATAGAAACCATCAATTAATTATTTAAAGTGTTTTCACTACAAATAATGAACAATTGTTTGGCCAGCTTGAACAATGCCCAGTGTGCAAATTTTATCATGGGCAATTTAAGTTTACAATTAAAAACAACAAAACCATTAAGGATTACACATCAGTTTTTAAATATATACACATTTTTGTCAGCTTTATAACGTACTGGTGACCCCGGGGGAAAACACGCTGGTCTCCGTTGCCTGCGATTCATCAGGGCCACTCGTTATGTCTGGAAAAGCACGTTGAAAAAAGTTACTGCAACGTGTTTAAACACTGCAACGAGTTTAATAGATGATACCAAGATGATATATTTACCTTCAACCCACTCGGATTCCTGGATGGTTTCCAACAACGCACTAGCCGAGTCTTTCGTTACCGCTGCCCTAGAAAAGGACGGTCTGTGTCCCAGCAACGCGTCCAGGCGGTCATACCACTTGTTGATACGCCGGTCGGAACCGCTCCGGTTGTTATGATCCTTTAATTTCTTGTAATCTTGTCTTAATTTCTTCAATTTCTCTCTGCACTGTTTTCCAGTGTGACTGGAACCGAGTCGATATCTTCAGGTAACGTTATACGTTACCTTTTCATTACGGGTCGCCGTTTCCAGTTCCCGCTGGATATCCTCCTCCGCATATATGCTCAATAAAGCCTGAACCTCGTCGTCGGTCCATCGGTCGAATTTATTGTTGAACTCCATTGTTGCAAAAAAAATATTTACTGAACGCAAAACCCACAGAACTCACCTCGCAAAAGACTTGTAAATATGGCGGTGGAAAAAAAAAATAGCTGCGAGAGCTCAACCAATCAGCATGTTCAGCGCCCAAGTCCCACCCCCGAAAGTTCGCGAACTTTTCAAAAGTCCCACCTCGCAGGGTGTCCCAATGTGAAGACTGCACCTCTGAAGGCTGCATTTGAAGTGCGATTGCGTCACAGCAGCGCGACGAAGCCTGCCGCAAGTCGAAAGCGACTCAAAATGCGCCCTCCGTTTCTCAGGCAAAGGAAGAGTACAGCAGATGGAACCTATGCACAACTTCGCAGCGTACCCTATCCCAGAATTCATAGCACACTGGTGACTACAGGATTTGACTGGTCCGCATTCCTGCGGCACTCGATCAGATTTCTTGCGGCGCGGGTTTAAATTTCCCAGTGAAAGACGGTAGCGGTCGGTAACTCAAGTGTAGCCTGGCGCAACCGCCTGAACTTGAAGTAAACAAAACGTTTAGTGCATTCGTGGTAGAGCAACCTGGCAAGATAAACTTTAATTTCCCAATTTTAACTTGCATAAGTGTTATTTATTTCTCAACCATTCTCTCAAGAAGAGGAATCAGTCCATTCTCTCCTTTTTCGCTCTCTTTCTTTTTTCTTCTATCTTTCTTATTTCTGCACTTTCTTTAAATACAAATTAGATCTGCGCGGGGCTGTTTTTTCGTCCCGCTCTCGCAATAGGATCTATTCCGCACCGCACCCTCCCGCTCGCGCTTCAAATTCACTCCGTGCTCACGCGCTATAAATTATTAGATTCCCGACTGATCCAGCTAAATTTAGATTTAGTTTCCAGAATATCTCTTTTAAATGTCCCTTACAGAAAGAGAGAGACTGGGGATAACAGAATAGGCTATGTTGGCCAAGCAATTTATTTTTTCTTATAGGCCTACTGTCAACACCATAGCTAAAATATGTCACAGACAAAAATAGGCTAAATCAAATACGACATCTGTCACTCAAAACTATAAGTCAAAATGCAAATAAACGAAAACTGCTGACTTTACTGCAAAATAAAGTATTTTATATGAATGAATGAATAAATGAATGTCTCACTGACGACGGTCCATTACCGAAAGACTCCTCCAAAGGCTGAATCACACCTGCAAACTTGTCGCTTTTCGGCGACAATCGCTGTTTTCTTGGTCAATTCATTTACGTGAATCGCGTAGAACCGGAGAGTATTAGTTTTTGCAACAAATGCAATCTTTAACAGTTCACAGGCGGCTTTTTGAAGCGCGGAACACACTTCAATCCAAGTTCCCACACGAACATATAAAGTATTCAGTCCATTTTATCACGAGATTCAAACGATAAATGCTGTTTTGACACTCTATATATGGCGTGACTGGTCACTTCATGATCACAGTCACAGTTCAAGCGGCCGCGCGACGTGATCATCTGTGAAGGCGATCAATCATCTCTTACTAAAGAATAAACATGAATGAAGGTATGCTGAGGATACATTACAACTTACTGACATGTATATATGTGGTCTTGTGGTGTAATCGCTAAATCAGTGTTTCAACGACGTCAATATAACCGTTGCGCACCATTTTACTGAAGTTTGTATTATAACTATTTGTGACAGGTGGATGCTTCTGCTAAAGACTGCATTCTATTTCCATCTTTCAGCAAGTCACATTGGATGCTTTGTGTAAGTCATCATTAAGACATTTTGATCTGATTTGTCAAATAGATGTCAGTATTTTGTGTTTTTAACAAACTTTTTCAGATTTTGCGTCCAAAGCTGAGACAGGTTTTTTTTCTTGATTCGCTCTGCAAGAGTGGTCTGAGTGATGGCAGATACACTCAAGTGTACAGGTGTTTTACATAGTTCAATAGGTCATGTTCAGAAGTTCCAGTTGAACAGTTCTTGTTCAAATGTTCTTAGCTGCTTTATGGTGGTTCAGTTCTAAACCATTCAGCATTTTCCTTTTCTTTTTTGTCAGTTTTTTTGTGTTTTTATTGGAAATGATTGTCCGTGTTCTAAAGGATATGCAGTCATTTCTTAAGTTTGTTGAAGATGTGTCAAACAATTTATGAGAAACACTGTTGAAAGTGTATTGTACAGAGCACTAAAGCCAATCACCAGGGTGGAGTTACCAGAGTTGCGTAGTGTGTTTGTGAATTTGGCAGCAGGGCTATCAAGATTGGGGTGTGATGCTTTTGGGTAAGGGTGTGTTTGTTTTGCTGATTTCAAATATCAACAGTGTTTCTCAGAATTAGCTTACTGCAGCTTTTAAATGTGAAACTAAACTATGTAAATTGTGATGAACATATTAATTGAAAAATATATATTTCTTTTATAGTTGATTAATGTTGCTGTATTTTGCATATTTGGGTACATTTAATAGGAGGGTTGCTCAGACTATTGTTCCTGGGCATTGGACTGAGATAACCTGCAAGGATCTTCCAGTAAGTTTTTGAATCATCATTATTAAATTCATATAATTAAATTACTTACATGCTTTCTTGCTTTCTTCCTTGGATGATTGGTTGCTTACTAACATAACCCAGGAGATTCCACTGCAACATTTCACCAACAATTGTGGAGTCTTTGTGCTCATGGTGAGTTTATATGACATTCACATTGACAATTACATCAGTTCCATTTAAAATCCAAATAAGTCTAAAATATTATTCATTGACTTTCAGTATGCCCTGTACATTACTCTGGGGGTGGATTTTGACTTTTCAGAGGTGAGTCTTCAGCTATTTGCTCAACACTTTTTGCAAGCCAGTATCAAAGCACATTTGTAATTTTGACATTGTAGTAATTGTTGACATTGTTTTTTGAAACAGACTAAAATGCCAAGCATAAGGAGATGGTGGTGTGCACTCCTACTTGAAGGCTCTGGGTAAATTTTAATTCTTACATAAATATAAAGTAGCATTTAGCACTTTCTAAATCTTTTTGTTAATTTTTGTTTTAAGGTCTCCTTCAGAATGGAAAAGGTGCCGAAGAATTGTAGGCCCAGCTCAGTTGATGACTCCTATAGGTATGGTTAAAGACTCGTTTGATGGTAACATTAAATTTGTTTATGGCTGCTACAACTAACCCATAAAGAAATTAAATCAAGCAATCAATTAAGTAAATAATATTACTAACTTACATGTACAATGTTTTAAAGATATGTGTTTTTCAATAAGGTGTTTTTTTTTGGGGGGGGGGGGGGGGGGGGGGGGGGGGGGTTAGTCATGAACCCAGCTGGAGGCCTTGCTGATGTAAGATTGAATATTATGAAGTATTTCATTAAACATATTTGTTGTCATTTCAAGTAATATTTGTTTATAGCTCTGGGAAAAATGAAGAGACCACTTAACATTGATTTCACAATGTTAAGTGGTCTCCTAATTTTTTCCAGAGCTGAATATTTGTTTATTTATATATTTTTTTTCAGCTTCCATCAGAGCTGCTCACACAGATTCTTCTAAATGTGGTGTATGAAGAAGGAGATATAGCCTTTCTCACTCTGTCAGTAGTGTGCAGAAAGTTCCATGACATTGTCAGCCGTCAAAGTTTTAGAAGAAAAGCTCACTTTGCCTGGCTGGACAGTATGTATATTTATTACTTTTATTTAATGAACATTAAATGAATATTAATTTTATTTTAAATATTTAGATAGTTTATTGCATTAATTTCTTGTGTAGGTATTGTTGACTGGAAGTCTGTCAGTCCAGATGTGAGGAAGATGTACAGAGTGGAGTTCGAGCTCACAAGGTGTGATGGCTGTGGGTGCATCTACAAAAACACCACTGGATACTGTGGCAATGGAAAGAAGGGGATCTTCAGAGCTTTCTATTCAGACAGAGATTTTGCTGGATTCTGTTCTATGGACTGCTACTACAGCATGAATGAATGAATGGATGGATGAAAAAAGAGATTTGTGTGGGTTCTTTCTCTCTTTCTCTCTTTCTCTCTACTTTTGAACCCAAGCTTAAAATTAAATTGATTTAAAAACTTAATAAATGTTTTATTGGATAAAGCTGTCTGTGTTGCTAAATGTCACTCACTCACTCACTCACACTTTTTCTTTTTTATCAACCATATAATTTGTCTCAGAATCAGACAAAATTGTTTTTAGGGTAACGCTTAACAAGGTTTAATGTAACTGAGCAATACATTTGATACAGTAGCCTATTTATTAATCTTTGTTGGTATTAGGTAAAACAAATACAGCTGTTCATGTTCAGTAAATAATTTTAATGTGTATTAGTTCGTTGAATTTAACATTAACAAAGAACATTTTTTTTATGAACTTCGACCCAAACTCGCTTTGATGACGTCAGTAATCTGCGCCATATGATGACGTCAGTAATCCGCACCATGCAGAAGTTCCGATTGTACTGTTGAAAGTATATATATAATTTTTTTTAATCGAATATTCTTCATATCATTAACGTTGTTTTTATTTTAAAAGAATGGAATTTGTTTTAATGGGATTCGGTTTGATTTATTGCTTCCTTTTAAGAGTATAAGAACAGGCAGTTTTCGCGACCAATGAGAAACCGTCTGGCACGACCCATACCGTCCGACCAATGAGTGACCGTCTGGCACGCCCCCTACCGTCCGACCAATAAGTGACCGTCCGGCACGCCCCCTACCGTCCGGCACGCCCCTACCGTCCGGCACGCCCAGTACTCCAAGCTGCAGTTACCCACACTTGCATTCAACGACGCTCGGTTCAGTGTTGCCAAGTCTGGAATTGGGAAGCATTTACTGTTGATGTGGGTTGTTTTGTTTGTAGCCTATAGTCCACAGGTGTAAGTTGTCTTTACTTTAGCAATATTTGTACTGGGCGCCCCCCGCGTTTTGGCATATGCTGGGCCATTTTGGCCGTGATTCCGATTCCGCTACTTTTGATTAGCAATTGGAGGGGTTTTGTTGTGCAGACCTGGCAACCCTGTCCCTCGGTTCACCCTTTATGCACTTCGAAGGCGTGGCCTGGTCTGGCCTTCGAAGTGCGCACCCTTCACTTTGGGACACAGCTTATATGTTAACAAACACCATGTGACTTGAAATGTAAATTTCCTCTTAGGCCCTGTCCACACGAACACGGGTATTTTCAAAACCGCAGCTTTTTCTACGCGGTTTGGCTGTTCGTCCACACGCAAACGCAGTATCCGGTTACTGAAACCGGACTTTTTTGAAAACTCCGGCCAGGGTGAAGTTTTTTAGAAACTCCGGTTACAGCGTTGTCGTGTAGACGGTGAAACCGGAGATTTCGGCTTGTTAAGTCGAAATGTGCGCCGTTCTCTCCTTTGTTTGACATCAGATTGTGCGCCGTTATCGCTTTTGTTTATACATGAGTGGAGTCTATGCAATGGCGGACGTAACTTTTAATAACTCTGCTAACAGCGCTTATTACATACAGATACATGCGCAGTTATCTCATTGTATTGCAGAACAGAGGCGCCAGAATACAAAAATACAACATAGTAAGACAAGTGTGTGAAGCTTCAGTCCACTTGAGCCCTGCCCCTACAGTTACCTGTCAGTGTCACTGATTCCAAAGTAAACTTGTAGAAGGGTTTCACTGAGCCCATGGCATCCCTCAGTGCATCGGTGCCGTGGATGGGACCCATGTGGAAATCAAGCAGCCAATCATAGCGCGGTTTTGCGTTTTCATGTGGACCGAGATTTTTTTTAAACTGTGCTTGTGTGGACGCGATTGTTTTTTAAAACGGAGGAAAAACTCCGGTTATAAAAATACCCGTGTACGTGTGGACTAGGCCTAAGTTTCGGTGCAATAAACAATAAAGTACTTTATTTTTTATTGCAAGAAATAAAAAAAAACTTTAAGTGCGTTTTATTTGTTATTTAATACAATTTAATTAAAAATCAAAGTGAATTCGATTTTTTTTTAAGTGAATGAATTCAAAAGATTCACTGGGTCGAATCTAGCCTACTACAATTAAATTAAGAACAACTGCGTAATTGAATAGATACCTTAAAATGCACAGGATCATTACCACTTCCTGCTTCGCTTGTATGCGGGTTCTTTCGGCCACGACGATGTCGAAACTTATAGGTACAATTGTTATATTAAGTATATGCGCTACAGGCGCCATTCGTAATTTAAAGGAAGGTCCGATGATAGGGCCAGATTCTAGACAGTACAAAGTTGCATCTTTACCGACTGAGGATCCTACAGATGATATTACAGACGTGTCTTTGAGCAGCGTTGCACCTGTGCATGTGCTTTGCACTGAGCGAAGCATGATTGTGCTCATCAGAGCGGACCTTAACTCCAACCGCCGTCATGTCACTGCTGAAGAGTTGAGCCTCGGCTGGTCAACCGACAGCTGCAAAGCCTCTCAGTACAGTGACACTGAATATGTGATTAAAGCAGATTTGCACCAGTGTGGCTCTGAATTATCGGTATGTAAGAGTTCGTCGTTGGTTGGTTGGTTGGTTGGTTTGGGGGGGGGGGGGGTTATTTTACATTTTGTCAAATACAGTGTATGTCAAGAAAAATACTGCATACTCATGACCAAAATAATGATGGGGTTTTTTTATTTATTTTTTTATTATTATTAGATTGATGGAGATCATCTGGTTTATTCAAACCGACTGATCTACACCCCTCGGCAGAACAGCTTCGGTATTGTAAGGACTAGCGCCGCTTCTATTCCTATTGAATGTCACTATAAAAGGTTTGGACTTTATCTGTGAGGTTATAATCATTTATACCTCTTCCTTTCTGCTGTTATGCTGTCTTCAGTTCTTACTGTATATTTTCTGCAATGTATATCTCAGGACCCACTTTGTAAGCAGTATTGATATGAAGCCTTCCTCGGATCCATTTACATCTCCCAAATCAGCTGTGGAATTGATTGGGTTTTCCTTTCATCTTATGACTGGTATGTTTAGGATGAAATTAAATTAAAAAGTGTGATTATGTGTATATACAGTGGCATGAAAAAGTATGTGAACCGCTTGCAGAATCTGTGAAAATGGGAATAATTTTAACTGAATAAGAGGGATCATACAAAATGCATGTTATTTTTTTATTTAGTACTGTCCTGAATAAGATATTTTGCATAAAAAATGTTTACATATATTCCACAAGACAAAAAATAGCTGAATTTATTAAAATAACCCTGATAAAAGGTTTATGAACCATTGATTATCAGTGCTGTGTGTCGTTCCCTGGATGATCCACGGCTGGTTTTGTTTTGTGATTGTTGTTCACGAGTCCCTTGTTTGTCCTGAGCGGTTAAACTGCCCAATGTTCTTGAGAAAAATCCTCCAGGTGCTGCACATTCTTCAGTTTTCCGGCCTCTTTTTCATATTTGAACCCTCTCCAGCAGTGACTGTATGATTTTAAGATCCATCTTTTCACACTGAGGACAATTGAGGGACTCAAACACAACTACTAAAAAAGGTTCAAACATTCACTGATGCTCCAGAAGGAAACACAATGCATTAAGAGCCGGGGGGTGAAAACCTATTGAATATGAAAATCAAGGTAAATTGGACTTAATTTGTCTTCCGGGAAACATGCAAGTATCTTCTGTTGCTTCTGAAGGGCTGTACTAAATGAAAAAAATATATATATTTAAACAAAATAAGAAAAATGTGGACATCATCATCCTGTTCAAAAGTTTTCACCGAATATATACTTTTTTTTTTTCTTCTTTTTTCTACCTTCTTTTTTAGATGATTGGAGGACTAAAAGGTCGTCCTATGTGTATCACCTTGGGGAGGTGATGAATATCCAGGCTTCTTTCTTGATGGCTGAGTATACTCCCTTCAGATTAGTAATGGACAGTTGTGTGGTCACTCTGGAACCTAATGCCGCATCAATACCCCGCTACGTGTTCGTTCAGAACCATGGGTCAGTTGGGATTTGGGATTCTATTTTCCAGTGCAATGAAAACAAGACCATGATCTCAAGTACATTTAAATATCTTTGGCATATAAACTATTCTTTTCGATTAAATGTTGAATGAGTAGTTCACTATTCAGTCAGTTCAATATTATATGTTTGGAATGATTGCATCTGTTTGAAATGAACTGAATTGCACATTCTTTGCAATATTACCACTTATGAGGTGCTGTAAAACTTATCATGCCACACTGATAATTATTCTTAATGACATGATTAACTAGTATCTGTACTATATGTCATCAAATTAAATTTCTATCCCTTATGCTGTAGATGTCTTGTCGACTCTAAAGTGCCAGACTCTAGTGCCCGTTTCATGGCCAGAAAACAAAATCATGTGCTTCAGATGCAGATGGATGTTTTCCGTTTTTACGAAGACCACCGGAATGCTGTGAGTCCTATATAAACTAAAACATTACACTCTTCAGTGTTATAGAACAGTGTTTTGAGAGAAGTTATTCCTGTTACTTTAGTTGGGACCTGTCACTCCTCATTTGTAAGTTGCTTTGGATAAAGGATTCTAAATTAACACACAAATTAATAAATCTTTACTCTATAGATCTATATTACATGCCAGCTGAAGATTGTTGATATGGACTTGAATATCATGAACAAGGCCTGTAGCTATTCTGGAAACCGGTATGAGTTTAGTTGGTTTGTTTGTATTTCATCTTTTACAAATATGTATGTGAACCTAAGGGTATAAGAAAACAATAATTCCAAGTATAACTTGCTTGAAATGCAGTATTTGCATTAGATTACATCTCTAATTTTTATGATGTCTATATAGTTATGTCTTCTGACTTAAGTTGACTTGTTGCTTTCTGAAGGTGGCTCAGTTTGGATGGTAAGGATGAGGTTTGTGAATGCTGTGAGAATACTTGTGATGTCCTCAACCAGGAACATATTGGCAACTGGAGTAGACTACCAAAAATGTCAGTCAGTAAAGGTAAGCTTTAACCTAGGCCACATGCCAACAAAAGGCAGTACCATGTGTTGTATACAGTTTCTTCAGATTTCTGTTGAGACATCACAACTTTCAAGAAGCAGGGGAAGATACGCCTCCTTCCTCATACACTTTGCTAATCTACAACCATAAAAAACATGGAAAACTTTCTCTTACATTTCACCTCTGCTCCTTGCTACCTTTGATTGTATTCTATGAATTGTGTTGGCTCTGTGATCATTTTTTTTTTTTTTTTTTTTTTTTCTCCTTTCAGATACAACAGAGTCCAACACTGTGTTGCTTGGTCCCATAACAGTTCTTGACTAAATTCTATGCAATTCATACAAAATAAAAATTATTGTTTGTCAATCTTTTTGCATTGTTTTAATGATTTAACCACTTAATTTGAAGATGTAGTGGTTCTGCAGAACCACTCCCGCACGGTCTCAAAGAGGCCTCTATGCTCAAATCAAACAAAACAGCAATGTTTTCATGCTGCTGCAGAAAATAAATGGAACAAATGCAAATATAAATTAAAGTTACGAGCAGCATTTATCGGGGTTCAAGTAGCTTAAGGCCTTAAAGCACATCTGCATAAAAAGATATGATGTTTTATTTAGCAAGCATGTAGCCACTTCGAAAACCAAAAGTAACTTATAAAAGATCATATAAGAGATTCAAAGGGTACACTGTCCTGCAGAGTCTAGATCCCAGTTGCCTCAACACCCCTGTCTGAAAGTTTCTAGTATGCCTAATAAGACCTTGATGGTACAGGTGTGTTGAATTGAGGTTGGAGCTAAACTCTGCATGACAGTGGCCCTCCAGGACTCGGCAAGGATTCAGGAGTCTAAGGAGTTGACTCTCGTGAAAAATACTGGCTTGAAACTTCTTACACTGTTAGACATTTCTGTAATTTGTACAGTTATTTACTATATATCACCCAGTATAATACTGTAAATTCTCTTTACAGTAAATAACTGTAATTCCCGTTGCATCATGGGAATTTTCTATGACGTCAAACACCAAATACAGTGATTTCCTGTATTTTTAAAAAATAAAGTATAAAACTGTATTTACCACAACGGCCTCTTTGGCACAATTGGGATCGACAGGATTTGCTTAAGATTTATATTAGGAACCATCAGTGCAGCGTTGAAAGTTTCACCCGAGGAGAGAGCTCACGGTTCCAGAGAACATATGAGCTGTGTCCGGACACCCTGCGAAGATTTTTTCATCCCCCGTGAGAACGGCAAACAAGCAAGGTAAGTGTGATTTGTACTAGCCGCGGTTGTCTGCACCCCAATTTTAGCTTGTCAGCATTGGTGCTAAAAACTGAGGTAAACCTAACGTTTTATTTAAAAAAATGAGTTTATTGAATTAGATTAGGAACCAGTGCAGCGTCGTAAGTTTTGCCCGAGGAGAGAGCTCACGGCACGGACCGGACAACATAAGTTACTTTACATAACGTTAGGCTATAATTTGCTTCAGCTCTGGTGCTAAAAACTGAGGTAAATTAATTTTAAAAAATGAGTTTATTGAATTGGATTAGGAACCAGTGCAGTGTCGTAAGTTTTGCCCGAGGAGAGGGAGCTCACGGCACGCACAACATATAACTTACTTTACATAACGTTTGGTTATGATTTGATTCAGCTTTGGTGCTAAAACTGAGGTAAACCTAACGTTTTATAAAAAATTAAAAAAAGAGTTTATTGAATTAGATTAGGAACCAGTGCAGCGTCGTAAGTTTAGCCCGAGGAGAGAGCTCACAACTCGGACAGTTAACATAACGTTACTTTTCATAACGTTAGGTTATCATTTGCTTCAGCTTTGGTGCTAAAACTGAAGTAAACCTAACGTTTTATTTTTAAAAATATAAAATTGAGATTTTGTTTATCGAGCATATTAAGCTTACATTAGGACGACGTTAGTTAGCGTTAGTAAATTAAGGTTGGCCACTAGTTGCGAAAATAACGTCGTTAACAAGCAAAGTTTACATTAACATTAAGTCAAGTAACGTTAACTTGGCTAATGAGATATTATCTGTCAGCGTGTAGTTAACGTTGGTCACTGGAGAAAAAACTAAGTCTTTTTTCCCCCTCAAATTTTACATTTGGATTGACACAATTTATTTTACACTTTAGATATGAATACCAGGAGCCTGCCTGTGCTGTGCGACACTGGAACTCATACAACGGTAAGTAACGTTACCCCTCTTTGTTTCTCCACATATTACTGTTAATTCAATGTGTTTCTATGTTTTAGTCGGGTCTGTTTAACTGAATCATAAAATTATTTAGTTTTTCCACTTTTTTTTAGCTGTAACTAGCCATGTACCATGTTTTTTCATAAATTATATTATACTAAAATAATCCAAAACTGTGTTTGTCCAGGACTGACAGAATATAATTTTATTTTCTGGAATTTAAGCAGTCCTGGACAATTTTTGGATTATTTTGGCAGATTAAATATAATTTATGAAAAAAAAAAACATGGCAAAACTTTAGAATAATGTTGCTCACGTGCAAACCTGAATACATTTCTGAACACAAAAGAAGATGAAGAATGTTTGTAACCTAACAGATTGAGGCACCATTCATTTCTATAGTAATTTTTTCCTACTATGGAAGTGAATGGTGCCTCAAAATTGTCTGGTTACAAACATTCTTTAAAAGGTTTAGAACAACTTGAGGGCGAGTAAATGACAGAATTTACTTTTTTAACAGTGAACCATCCGTTTAATGACGGACCATTATTCTAAAGTGTAACCAAAAACATTTAAAGCAAAGGCACTAAGGGTGAAGAAATCTAAAATTTCTTTATTCTCAATTAATTTTCTCTTGCTCTTTTTTTTTCGTGAGGAAAACCCCAGAGGAGGGAACAAGATGCACCACCAAAACCGGAGTGAGTCGGAAGACCGGGGAAGTTGTGAACAGGAAGACAACTGTAATCAACAACAGAGTGTCATTCTTCCTTCGCCACCTAATGGAGTTTGAATGGAAAAACTTGGACTTGGTGAGACACTTTTTTAATAGGATATGTAATGTACACAGACACTTACGCTGCATTCACACAGGGCGTCATGCCGGTTAGAAATTTTGTCTACCTGAGACACCGCCGACGCCACGTCACAGTGACGATGGCATCAAAGCACCGCGAGAGCGATTCGAGAGCAGTCGGCTAATAATACGGCTTCTCCAGAGCGACTGCACGGACTTTGATGATGACACAGCTGTTCCACGATTGGCCAGATTCTCCGCATGACAGCGATCACATGTGTTTCGTGTTTATTCTAAAACCTTCAGTTCCTCTAATGCGCACAAATCTGTTTTTTATAACAGTTAAACCTCTTTTCATGTAGTTGCGATGTTATATTGTCATGTTTATTAAAATAAAACTAATGAAAAACGTAGACCCCACTTCATTGATAGTGTAGGCTTGTATGTTAACTTTATTCTTGTACAAACACACGCTGTATTAAGCAGTGCATAAAGTATTACATGACAAAAAATGTCTCTGAAACATCTGTGTATTGACAAATATTGCATTTATTTCACTTCAGCTGATAAAGTATGCAAACACAGCGAGAGCGTCACTGCGGGAAGCAGAAAGTGTCCGACTTCACGTCGCCGTTTGCAGCTCCTCCTCGCCTGCACGTGGCTACTCTCGCCGATTGGTTGCATCCGGCCACAGCTGATGTCCAACACACCTTTCAACTTCTGCCGCTTGCAACGTGAGTGAAGCAGCGTGACGCGACGGAACCCACAATTCAGTTCAGCAACGCATGACGTCACCCATTCAGAGTAAGTGAGAAGCGTTAACGCCGGTGCCCTGTGTGAATGCAGCATTAAGTTTGAGGATACCTTACTAAAGCTAATGCAGTATACATGTAATCCATCCTGCAATAAAAGGTTACATTGTTGTTTTTGATTAAATAGTTTGTGAAATCATGTTGAGGTGATTCAGTAATATTACTTTTTTGGAGCATGTAGTTTGTGCTGCTGCTACTATTATGTACTGACAGTTTTCTTTAGTTTTTTACTCAATATCAATTTTGTTAAGCTAATAACAGAGACACTTCTCTAATATGCAATCAGGTTCAGCATCACTACAAAGTACATTCTTCAAAATATTCATAACATTGAATCACCAGCTAAAACAAAAACTGAACATTTCATTTCACATCTTCATGAAGGCATTGTAGGACTGGATTAGACTAGACAGCATACGTTTAGCTAGGTGTACCTCAAAGTGTTAACTGTGTATAAAATACTATTTTACCATTATGATGAATTGTAATGGGATTATTATTTTTTATTAAATTCCAACAGTGTAAAAAGTTTGTGTATACTCAAATTGTTTGACTAACTTCATATCATTCTTATCTAGAGGGACTTCTTGCCATAATGGAGCAGAATCCTGGTTCCTGTTTGAAATCATCCAATGTGGAAGATGGCACAGATCGGTACAGACATGAAACTTGTGTTTGTGTTGTGTTGGGATAACTTGTTTCAGAATTAATTTGCTCTTTGTTTATATTTTATTCATGTATATGTGTATTTTGCACCAAAGTTACAGTATTCTTCAACCAACTATTTACAGTATTCTACCAACTATTTTCTGCAGAGTTTTTAAAATTGTAGCTCAAACAATAGTGTGGGGCGCTAGCTAGGTCATGGGTTCAATTCCCAGGGAAAGCAAGAACTGACAAAATGTAAAATGTGTATCTTGAATGCAATGCAAATCACTTTGGATAAAAGCGTCTGCCAATTGCATAAATGTAAATGTAAATAACATGTAAAATAAGTGATATTGAATGCACTCTGATTACTTTTATACATGATTTTCTGAAAATAAGATTTGATTTAGGATGTTTTAAAGTGAACTTTTTCCACACATTTACATGTTTAAGTTAAAGCACTTAAATGTTTTAAATAAAGAATTTTATATTTCATAATAATTGTGTCTGTTTGGATTACTTCTGTAGGATAGATTAATGTAAGAATTCATGTAATTCAGTAAGTATTAATGATTGAATAGGATTAGGATTAATGCACTGTTAACCAAGGTTTACAGTAAAGGTACTGTATTACAAAATTACAGTAACATGTAGTTACTGTAAACTGAAATGCGGTTATTGTACTGTAAATCTCAAATACAGTAACTTACTGGCAACAGTGTTGCCAGTAAGTTACTGTAAAATCTCTTATAAATGTCTAACAGTGTAGGCTCCTTCAAGGCATTGTGCCGATGATGCAAACTGTGTTTTTTGAGATACACCAATGTTCTCATAGACTATCATGGCACCCTGGACAAAGACACTGCATGCCACTTATGACCCTGCCATTTTGGAATTGTAATAGAAAATCACGTATTTGCTATTTCAATTTCTCCGTGTCCTGCCACAATCTGCACAAAATGCACTTGTATTCCCGATGTCTAACACAGTCAACTGTCAATCAGGCTTGAGGGTGGGGTTTATTGATGTATTCTGAAAGTAGGCGGAAGTGGTGGAAAACGGAGAATTTAGCTATTTTTTTAATAAAAACCAAGTTCAAACTCTTTAGTTCAAACAAAGTCAAAATGCAGAACTGATTGTATGTTCACCTGGCAACCAGAAAAAAACAGCAAAAAAGAAAACTGAAATGACTTGTCATGATGAGTTAAAATCAGAGAATCGAAACTTGACATGATGTGAGTGGTGTGTTGTCCATATGATTCTGTGCTCAAGATCCAAGCGATCAAAAAAGAAAATTACATTAGTGACAGTCAATCGCAGTTCATGTTCGTTTGGTAGGAGGATGATCTGATTTTCTGCTTCATTATAGCATTTTATTCAACATTAGGCTATTTTTTTCCATCATATATTCATATTCATTTAGTCCTATAAACTATAACTGTATCTTTATTTTGACATTTAAAACATTTTCAGACACACACATGCTGCTTAGTTGTGGGGGTTACCGATGTACTATCTTCATTAGGGATGCTCAATTCGGTGAATTCTCCCGACCGACAACTGCCTCTCTCATTATCCGAATATTAACTGTTAACTGATAGCCTAATATTATAATATTAAATTGGCATTAAATAAAAATACAATTGGAGAGTGTCTGTGACCCGTTAAAAAGACAAACCATTTTTTCACTGGTTTATTTTAACATGCAAACAGCAGCATGCAGAACAGCTCAACAACATAACCTAGATTCACACATTATCACATTTTCACGAACCTGCAGCATTTCTGTCAACAGAGAAAAACAGAATAAAATAATATAAATAAAAAGCATAAAATAAATAGGCCCACACTAAATATTTCTCACTTAGCCTAAATAATTAATACATTAAGATGACAAAACGAAAACAAACTGAATCCGTTTTAATCTTTAAAGAACCGGCAGAGTTTTTTCCAGTCAGACAAATTTTTTTTGTCAAATAAAAATAGCAGTCTATTCGCTCTCTCATTCTGCTCAGCGCCACTCACTCAACCCAGAATGCCATTTGTGACATGCTGGCTCGAAAATATGTGAAGTGATATGAGAAGTATAGGCTGAGGCTGTCTCCGCCTAAAGTTTTTTTTCTACTCAACTCTACTCAAGCCAGGGGTCGGGAACCTTTTTGGACCAAAGAGCCATTTTTTCATTTTTGGTTAAATCATTTTTCCAAAAGAGCCACAGTAAAAAATTCTATAAAATTAATAAAAAAGAAAATTCAATACAATTTCAACAGTAGTATAACTACAAACAAACAAATATGCAGCAAACAATAAATAAGTTGCAATATGGAATTAATTGTGCAGGGCTTTCACTGTGAGGGCGAGTTATGAATTTGTGTGTGTTACATATACTTGACTTGGCATTTTGATATATTTCTGTTTATTTGGCCGTTTAGGCACGCTATGCTTGTCCGTGCAGCGCTCGGTGCGCACAGCATCCTGTCAGTAATTCAGTTGTCTTTCGCCACTTATCATGCTTTTAATATTTATTTTCGTCAACTGAAATCTGCACGGATTATCATAAATACAACACATTTATTTATCACAAGGGTCTCTGCGGCAAAAGCGAAAGTACCAGCGGGTGAAATGTTTCGAAATGTTTCTTTGCACCAGTTTCACTAAAAGGATTCAATAAAATCTATTTTAAAGATTATATATTATATATTGAGCTGATCTTCACACCGTATATGGCATATTTTTCTTTTACCATGCAGCAAACAAATGTTTTTTCCTTAAATAAATAAAACGTAAAAATAAAAAAATAAATTTTAAACTGTTTAAGTATATTAATCTGTCAAAATTCGTAGACGGTTAGAAATTTCGGTAGACGGTTAAACGGTCAATATAAGCATCCCTAATCTTCATTTCTTCTTTTAGTTTCTTTTTGTTTGGTTGGCAGGTGATAAATAGCCTATTTAGTTCCAGGTTTTTTGCTTTGTTTGAAGTGCAAAAAACTATACAGTAGTTTTATGACTTTTTGTTGTTGTTGCAAAATAGACACATTTATTGGACATTTCTCCCAATTTTCTTTATAGAAATGAATAATGATGAAAAAGTTATTTGTTCCCTTCCAGTCGGTCACGTTCGACGTACGTCGGTTGTACCGACGAATTGGGATCACTTCAGGGAGCCCCTATCAGCTTCAAGATATAGAGAACAGGCCAATGGGCCATTGGCGTGCGAGATTTGCATCTCGCGCTCCTCCGCGCGGCGCGGGTATAAACAGGAAGCGAGAGCGAATGCACGCTGTCATTCACTTCGGAGCGGAACGGCGTTGATGAAGTGTTGGGGTAACAGCTTTGGACCCAGGACCAGTAGTGAAAAATGAAGACCAGGAGTCAGGAGTCAGATTAATTAAAGAAAATTTACTGAAGAATAGTTTGCAGTTTCATCAGCAGAAGCCAGCTTCAAGAGGAGTTCGTAGGCCGCGCTCCCTCTAACAGTCTCCCCGCCTCCGTCTAACGTACATACAATTTTCTGAACAGTTATACTGTTTTCAAGGTCTAGACACGTCATTATTGCCATGTGGAATGATTCTGATTGGTTCTAACAACATGCATTGTAAGCAACTTTCCACACGTAGACAGATAGGAGCATATATCTCTAAAAATGCGTAGACTTGATGTCGCCCAGGCCCAGATTAATCCTCAATGACCTCGGAGGTCACAGAAAAGACGCCTCAAAGTCTGGAATCGTCTGCAGAACGGACCATCTCCAATACTGGATCTGCACAGAATCATGAGACGCACACACAAAGTTTCCCAGAAAAACAGTCTCCATCAAGGTCGGGACATCTTAACTAACTATCAACAAAGCACTTCTCCAAAGCATACTGATACTACATTTAGTACAGAAGTGACTTTATTCTATTCTATAAAGAAAGAAAAGTATATCAGAGAGGTACATTTCTGTTACATTTTGAGTCCCCAAAAGAGTCACATAGCTGTAACATAGATGACCCCGGGGGTCGCTTTAGGAAGACATACAGTTAATACATGCTGAGCTCTTCTCACTTCAAACACCAAGGACATTTGCCTGTCAGCACATCTTGACACAGACATCAGAGCTGGATTCAAAAGCACAGAGCAACTAAAACACTACAATATCCAAAATCACTCCTTGAATATAGAGAACTGATTTATCAAATGTAGGACACTGTTATAACATTGATTATCATTCATTCTTATTTTAATATTGATTAAATATTTAATATTTAATATCATTCTTGAAGGATATGTGTCTGATGAAGAGACAAGTGATGTTTGGCTTGACCCTTGACCCTTCATTCCCCCCTTTTAGACCATATGTGGGGGTCCCATACCGCCACGTCTGGTCTACAAGTGAGGTCACTACGGAAGGTCAAGTGGTGACGCATGTTTCCCTTTTAGGGTCACAATTGTCTCTTCACCTCATCACGGACATGCTGGCCACTAAAAAGACCAGTCCCCGTTTTGAGGCTCTTTACCCCTTCCACTCACAAACAGGGCCCCAATGTTCTTCTTTTCTCAAAACTCCTGATCAACAAACTGATAACGTGCTTTCTCTCATTGAGAGGGGAACAGACAATATAGTACAATAGTTTTCATACAATTCTTGAGGGTTTCAGTAAAAGGAAATATAAAATAAAATAAAATGAAAGACAAATCCATATTTAATCTCTGGAAGCCGGGCTAAATGAGCAATCTCTGTTGCTGCATTCCCATCAAGTTAGAGGTGTGTGATGCCTCTAAAATCTGAACACATGACTGAAATTTGCAAGGTTAAAGTGACCAGAATGATCTCAGCTGACCCTTGAATGCCAATCTTCAAGGTGTTTCCTGGCTCTCAATTATGCGGTATTTGGTGAGCGGTATAGAGGGGCCAATATCAGGGCAGGGGCTGCTGTGTCCAGTCTTGACCTTGGCCCCTACGAAACACAGCTTCCCCCCCCAACAGAGATGCTGCTGGCCTCACAGACATCTGCCTCACCTCTCATACACACCTCACATAAAACACCCCCCTTTCTGGGAGGTGCCCCAATGGCGGTGACCCCCATTGGCTTAGGTTGTCCTCTGCTGGCCAACAGAAGAGCTTACCCGTCATCGGCGAATCACCTCATGCTCATTGGTCATCGCTTAAGATCGTTGACCCTCAACAGGATCCGATATTCTCTGGAACCTTTTGGAAAGTGCATTCAAGAGTCAGCAGAGCCCCGGGTCTGCTTTCAAATGAGTAAAAACATGGAGACAGGTTAATAATAGTTCCTGATCACACAGTTTTCCTGATACGAGTGTTCTCGTCAGACATCACACACGCCTAGGACAGACCCTCAGTCACCACTCAGAGAGCAAATACACACTTTAGAAAATATAAAGGAAGAAACAAAATCATACCTAGGGAGGATAATTCAATTCATGATAATAATATAGAAAGATAAATATTGACTAAGTCTTTGATTATAAATTTAATTAAGATATATATATACAATTATATTGGAGAGGCAGTGGATTCTAGAACCCACCCTTTAAGTTTCTCCTGAGGCCAAAGTGGGGGTATTAATGGTCTACCAATTTAGGCTGGTTCCTAATTTCCAATTAAAAATAGGATTGTAATTACTTTTTCAAAACAGATCTTTTCAGGTATAAAACTCAATAGTGGCCTGAAATAAAAAATAAAAAGTAAATAAATAAAAATAAACCACATAATAGTCCATCCAATTGCATTCAGTCTCATATAGCATGCCCCACCTCAAAAGAATAGAAAATAAAATAAAACATTCACATCATCCATCTCATTATTTCCACTTAAAACATAAACTTGTTCCTAATTTTTACTCAAGAACCCTTTTGCTAAATTTACTTTTCCCAACAGACTCATTTTCTCCCCTCATAGCCCACACAACTGTTGATGAACTTATCCATAAAAAGAAAATAGTTAATGTTAAAACCTTTTCATCAAAATTACTTAATTATCAATTCGTATTCCATTCAATAAGTTTGTTCACTCATCTTTATCATACCAAATACCAAATTATTAATCACCATGTTATTAGTAAAACATTCAAGATCATTCATCAGGGTTTTCTCTAAAGTACCCTTTTTTAATTTTCTTTTATTCTCAATGTCTTGTTCATTAAAACTCTTCAGGTGTAAGCTCCAAATGACCAAAATCTTAAACCTCTTAATTCATGTCACTTGGCAGTGATACTTCATCAAATCCTCACTAGCCTTATCTTGCCACTTACACCCAAACGTGTCATAACTTTACAAAGAACTTACAGATTTCATAATTTCCCATATTACTTTAAATTTGGACTATAAGTCATCATCAATTTTCTTAAAACTGTTTTTCTATTTAACTTTACGGGTGTTCCTAAATTCTATTTCACAACATTAATCTTTGGGCTATTTCTCATTATTGTTCTATCAATCTGCAGATGCCACACAATATGATCATTATTGTTACTTATCTCTACTCCTCTGCAGAAACCAAAATATTATATTCCTCTTATCTCAATCCCAGTCACACAGAAAGACTTAAAGTCACTTGCTTCTTTAACATTAATTGTGGTTCTCTATATAAATCAAAGTATCATAAAAAAAAAAAAAAAAAAATTAAAATAAAGTAAAAATAAAACTTTTCATTTTTAGAAGTTATCTCTTTGGTCGCCCTCCGGCCTTTCAGAATTTTGAGGGGGTCTCTGGATAATTTAGATAGTGACTTCAGCCAATTTGTCACTTTGTCTCTGCCGTCAAGTCTATAACATTTACGCCTACCATTTTTAATCAATTGACATTATTTAAATTTAAGCCCTCAGTTGAATTTAGACAAAGGTTTTAACCCATGATGGACGGCAATCTTTAACTTTACAATTCCACTTTAACTAATCCAGAGAGTAATTCAAATCAACATCATAAATGACAAAAGTCGTTATAACAGACAGAGCTGGATAACAATCCATTTAAAGCTCGTCCCGTGTTCTGGATCATCTTTTCACCAGATTCCTTCAAAATTATCAGTTTCTCTAAAGGTTGTCGTTTACCTTAACCCATCTGTAATGGTCAAATACTCATTCCAGAGGTTAATGACACCCAATTAGGACAGAACAGTTCTAGGAACACATACAACATAAAGTGCAGTCACACCCACACACACATTAAACATTAATTGCTCATCCGCAAATTTTACTTTTAGTGTTTACTCAAATTATTATTCAAACTCATTTTTTGCATCTGCTCATTATTAATTTGTCTCTACAAAAGTCAGCTGGATTGTTTTGGTTCGGATATCATTTTCTTTGTTTTGTTTCAGCTTTAGCAGGGCGATAACAAATTGCACCATCCCTGCTTCCACAAGCAGTCTCTCTCTCTCTCTCTCTCTCTCTCTCTCTCTCTCTAACCTTTTTAACAGTCTTCTAAGACTTTAACTTCAATGTGAAATTCATCTCATACCTTTTTAAACACTGTTTTCCCTAAAACATGTCTTATTATTTTCAAGTGATGCCATGTGCTTTTACTTATCAATATCTTCTATCATCTGTGGCACAGGCTCAGATATCAGCCTTGAGCTGGTTTTGAAATAGAGAGAGACTTCTATGCATTCAGGACTGGTACTGCATTTTCATAAACTTTTAACTTGTCACTCTAGCACAGCATAAGACTTGGCTAGAGATCACATTTATCTTCCAATAAACGTCAGACTTCACACTATCTCAGCGTAAGACCTGGCTAGAAATTAAAATTGTTTTCAAATAAGCGACAGATATTTTCCTTTTAACTCTATCTTTTGCCAGAATTGACGGTTCCAAATAACCATAATTTTATATTTGTCTTTTGCCCAAACAATAAATTTAACTTCAAACATCTAAATTGAGTCTGAGTTACTCTTCCAATTTTAGCCACAGCACCAGAAATGACATGGTGGGCCAGATTCAGATAAGCGAATTGTTTTATTACAGCTCAGCATGAGCTTATCTTTTGAAACCAAAACATCAGCTTCTAGGGTTTTTAGCTTTTAACACCCATTCTCCTACGGTGTTTTTACCAACATCCAGTCAAATAAACTTTATCAGAATTTTTCACGAATCATTTTAACATTTTTATCATTTAAACCCTCTATGTCTCTAATTATATAGTTACTGCCATTAATTTTTAACCTCATAATTTATTTTAAAATGATCATGGATCTTTCCTTTAAAAGGAATTCCTTAAGACTTCAATTTATTGAACTTATTACTTATTTCCTTATTTTCAATCTGTGTACCTCTGTTTAAAATCCCTCCGTGTCCGTGACTATATCTGCTTTTTCCTTTTTCTTTTCAAAAACAACTTCAAGTCCTTTTACTCAGACTACACAAACGAAATCCTACATCATTTTCAGTGATTTCTGCCAATTTATCTCACAAACAGTTAGGAATCAAACATTTTTCCAGTCTTTTAGCTTTTAGCAAGTCAAGTTTCTGATTAACTTTTCAAATTAGAATTAAAACCTTTGCTGCCCATTTACTTGATAATTCTTTCAAATTTCTTTGACGTCAGGGCTTCAGAGCAGCGCTGCTTACAGCGTTTGCTGTCTTTCGTCTCAAAATCTTTTTCTGGACTGATCATATCACTCAAATTTTTAGCCATCCTTTTAGTCAAAGTTCATACTCACCTGAAATTATACCAGCAGAGATGGAGGCGAAGATCTTTAACCAACACAGCTGTGGCTTCTGCGTGATGAAACTGCAAAGTACACTTATACGAAAAAGTCACTTACTGGTCCATTCCAATTTGGGTCATACCTTAAATTTTTACTCGGGATCGTTCCTGATGCATCCCTGGCAAACAACCCTGAATCTATTTTTATTTTGTTTAACTAATAACTTAATCCCTAACTGTCTATAGTCCTAAATTCGGGGATCCCCTATCTGAGTTGGAAGAGACAGAGAAGGTTTGCGGTGATGCACTGGCCCCCTTTGTCCAGTGCCGCATGCCCCTTTTAGGAGTGGTATCCTTACCTTAGCCCTTAATCAGCTCTCTCCCCTTTAAGCATGCCTACGTTGCACCCCGTTTCCAAATTATTGGCCTACTGGAGCGACTTCTTATACCCCTTGTGTGTTTCTCAAAAAGCTCTCGACTTACTCAGAGTAGCCGAAACACAATCCTTAGTATAATTATTCCCTATTTCCCATTGAAATAAAGCTCTCCCGTTCCCCTAACCCAGTCTCTTCCAGTCAGACAAGTCTAATAATAAAAATATACTACCTTATCTACTTGTTTGCCAGAGGTGTACCAAGGAATGATTGCTCGCCAAATCTCCACCATAAACTGTTGGGGTAACAGCTTTGGACCCAGGACCAGTAGTGAAAAATGAAGACCAGGAGTCAGGAGTCAGATTAATTAAAGAAAATTTACTGAAGAATAGTTTGCAGTTTCATCAGCAGAAGCCAGCTTCAAGAGGAGTTCGTAGGCCGCGCTCCCTCTAACAGTCTCCCCGCCTCCGTCTAACGTACATACAATTTTCTGAACAGTTATACTGTTTTCAAGGTCTAGACACGTCATTATTGCCATGTGGAATGATTCTGATTGGTTCTAACAACATGCATTGTAAGCAACTTTCCACACGTAGACAGATAGGAGCATATATCTCTAAAAATGCGTAGACTTGATGTCGCCCAGGCCCAGATTAATCCTCAATGACCTCGGAGGTCACAGAAAAGACGCCTCAAAGTCTGGAATCGTCTGCAGAACGGACCATCTCCAATACTGGATCTGCACAGAATCATGAGACGCACACACAAAGTTTCCCAGAAAAACAGTCTCCATCAAGGTCGGGACATCTTAACTAACTATCAACAAAGCACTTCTCCAAAGCATACTGATACTACATTTAGTACAGAAGTGACTTTATTCTATTCTATAAAGAAAGAAAAGTATATCAGAGAGGTACATTTCTGTTACATTTTGAGTCCCCAAAAGAGTCACATAGCTGTAACATAGATGACCCCGGGGGTCGCTTTAGGAAGACATACAGTTAATACATGCTGAGCTCTTCTCACTTCAAACACCAAGGACATTTGCCTGTCAGCACATCTTGACACAGACATCAGAGCTGGATTCAAAAGCACAGAGCAACTAAAACACTACAATATCCAAAATCACTCCTTGAATATAGAGAACTGATTTATCAAATGTAGGACACTGTTATAACATTGATTATCATTCATTCTTATTTTAATATTGATTAAATATTTAATATCATTCTTGAAGGATATGTGTCTGATGAAGAGACAAGTGATGTTTGGCTTGACCCTTGACCCTTCAGAAGCAAGACTGCTTTTCTAAAAGAGAGCCTATCTACAAGAGAGATGCTCCAGAGAACGAGAAAGACGCTTTGTGTTGGTGAAAAGGCACATTCAGCCCCCTGGGTGCTTCAGCACTGTTGAAAGAGCGTTTCCTCACAAAAGAGCAACACGGGTGTGACACTGCGTCTTTTTCAAGACGTCATTCCACTCGTGCATTTCTGGATGCGGTTGTTTCCTGTCCTGACGACCACGATCCCTCTCGCATAAAAATGTTGAGACTGTGTTCGTGGGTGATCCATGTTCTCTCTGGGGAACGGGATCACGTCGACACTGTTCATCTCACCTTCCGCGTGAGGGTTGAGTGTTCAGCGTGCCGTGTGCCGTCTAGCTGCCACGGCAACCCAGTGTGCGTATCTTGGCGCCTCCGATGCGTGGTCGAGACTATGATACCTCAAACGGGGTTGAGTCCCTTCACTTATACCCCGATCTAGTCTCTTTTCTGGTGCACCAGAAAAGGGGCTACTTTGGCTGATAAGCCTGGGTGGCCTGAGTATTACAGTGAGGCCACCCTGCCGAGTACATCTCCGACGCTACAAAGCCTCCCCGCTCTCATTCCCCTCCCCACAAGAGGGCGAGAATGGCAGTGTGTGACGCTACAAAGCCTCGCCACTCTCATTCCCCTCTTCTCAGTGGTGCGTGGACGACAGTGCGCGACGCTATACCTCGCCGCTCTTGTTCCCCGCTGAGGAAGGAGGTGAGGCAGACCGTGTGCAACGCCACAAAGCCTTGCCATGCTCAGCCCCTCCTTCATTTGGAGAGCGCGCTTGTACAACGCTCCCATGCCTTGTCAGCCTCTGGTGCCTCTCCAAATCGCCAGCAGGGGGTGCCGGCTGTGGGAACGCACACAAGCGGCCTTCCCACACTCGCACACCCCCTCAGTGGAAGCAGGTAGTGTTGCACAGCACACTCAGACCCCACTGCGGGCCGCTACCATACTGTAGCGACTATGAGTCAGATAAAATAACTCAACGGGGAACTGAATTAAAATGAAAGAGACTCGAATGACACTATAATTTATAAATAATTCAGAATTAATGTTTACACCTTAACTTATTCGTCCGCCGATATTTAAGAACTTAAAGGGGGCTCTGTTAAAGGGAAACATGTTTATTTAGCTCAAATTAATGAATTAATGAATTCATAGGGAATTTTGAGAGTCTATTTTACAGCCGAGCAAATGACTCTTCCAGCGTTCATTTGAACGGGCCGTAAATATCAACTCTGCAGCGGATATTAATATCCGAACAATAGTGAAACACTATTTAACAGCCAGGTAACTTAGATCAGCAGCTCAAGACATTAAATTGATAAGCACATAACACAAGAACAGTTATCTTTGAATACAAACGGAACTTTATTGATTACTCTAACACATCAAACTAATATCTAACATAAACACACGCACTCGCACATTCACACGTTGCAGAAAGGAAGAAGGTGAGGAAAGAATAAGTTCTAAGAGAGAGAAATTATGAAATCCTAAGCAATCTATGCATTTATGAAACATGACCTGAAGAAACCATTGATCAGTATTTTAACCTCCTATCGTTTCTTAGGCAGGGTTATTACATTTGATCTAATGCACCAGTTCAGCTCAGAATCAAGAGGCATTACTTGCGTTTATATCTCGTGTGTCGTCTGACAAGGGGGATTCCCTTCTCCTGGCTGGACAGGGGTTTTCCCGGATCTTTGATTCGCTGAAGGTCTGGTCGATGTCTGGGGAAGCCAACCACGTGGCGTGTTGGCGGCTGGATGGAAGTCTGTGGTCGTTGTTTGAAGTTGAAGCGCGCTTTTGGAGACTCGTTGTTGAGAAGCTTTTGTGGCGAAACTTAACAGAACCTGAGACTTAACGGAAATAAAATAAACTTTAAGTAAAAGAAAGGAAAGTGAGAGAAAGACAGATGGCCTGAATGAAATCGTTGTTAACCCATTTTCTCTGATGTTGGTCTGTCACGATCGTCAGATCGTCTCCTGGGAGCTCTCCGTTCAGAACTCCCTCTGGTCATACTGCTAGGACTTAGCTCATCTCTGAACTGCGAACAGGCCGCGAACCAGCTCGAACCGAACTTGAGCTGACTTGAACCGAACTCAACTCAATTGAACTCAAACTCTGAACTGAACTCTTCGTTCGTGTTCTGAGATTAAACTCAAACATTTGCCCATCCCCTGGATGGGTTCTGGCCAATTAGGCTTCAGGGGTGACTGTGTCTCCACCCCTCCCACAAAATTGGGTTATCTATAGAATTTAGTTTCCTGCTCTTAAGCAGAGAGTAAATTTAGACCTAATTTCTTACTATAAGGACATGATCAATTCTATAAAGATTTCATTCAGCTCATCTGTTGGATTATACCCATACGAACACAACAATATCAAACACCATACCTTTTCATCCACTCATTCAATAGTTACATAATTGCATGAATTGGGAGTAAAATCCATGCATAATAGTCACGTTTATCAGTCATAAACACACTAACAAGCTATGTCGAAGGCTATTTGAATGAAAGTCCAATAATCAGTGATTTGATACACTCCGAATGTAGCAGTTTCTGTGAGCTTGCTTGGAGTTTAAGCTGTGTCGTGGAGTTCATTTACTGGTCATTGAAAAAGACAGAGGTCTGGTTGTTTCTTTGTCTTGTGACACAATGAGTCCTTTGTCCTCTTTAACTGAGTTTGGTCATGAGTCCATAGGAAGTCAGTTATCCACAACTAGTAGCTCCGGGCAGAATCGAGCCCCCATCTCTCTCGTGATCGATGGTCGATTTCCTGGGGTCTGGAGCTGAATTGGGCTTTGTGAAAAGGATGTTAATTTGATCGAATCATTTGGAAGATTAATTCATCTATATGTCTGCGGCCATAATTGCTACATATCCCCCCTTTGTTAGGCGATGTGTTGGGATGAAGACATCGGCGAACGCTGTAGAAACAGGGAGAAGAAGCAGACACAATACACAACAAACAACAAGACAACACCTCCATGATTGGCCACTGTACTGGTGCAGGGCCTTATATTATTTGAGTACTAACGGTTTTCAACTTTAAACTTAAGGTTAACTTGAAGTTTACGTTTTAACTTTCCTCGGTTTATCGTGTTGACGTAATGTAGTTTAACTTTGGTATTGTTATTCTAATTTGGTTCGGTACGGTGACTCTTTGACCAAATTCTGTGATTAACTTTTGTTTTGTTTGCTTTCTTCTCTTCTAAATCGTACTAGGTTGAGACCATTGTACCTTTCTTCATGACGTGGTGACATCATTTGTGGTACAAATGAGGTGACCCCTTAATCATGGAGCTCTCTAGCTCACATTCTTTCGAAGGTGGCCTGCCGATATTAGGCGTGGTGCATCAATCCCTATATCATGACCTTGACCCTTATGGGGTAGGCAGGCATTTTACCTAATAAAAGAAGGAGAGGGAAGGAAGAGGTGAAACAAAACAAAACAGTTGAGTGTCTCTAGGTCTTGCCTACAACTACTCGTGCAGCTAAGGTGTCGTGTACCCTAACTTAATGAGAGGTGTTCTACTTGTTGGGTAGATTGTGCAATGTTTCCTATGATGAGTGTAGCCGGGTCCATGCTAAGCTAGTTTCTGAAGCTAGTTTCTACCTGTGAGAAGAACATGTTTGTTGAATGTTTTCCTTGGCAGATGTGGTTAACTTCTGTATGTTAGCGAGTATGTAAGTTATGTAGTGGATGTAACGTAGTGGATGTATGGTCAGATCTGTTCTAGTCTGTTTTGGTCCCCCCTTTCCTGGAAGGCGTGTCAATCAGAATCTGACTCGTCCCATTTCCTGTCCTCTTCATTGCATTTGAGGAATTCTCTCGATAGCTGCATGACTTCTTGTGAGTCGCTGCTTCGCTTGTGCCAGCGGCCGTCTGGTTGTTTGGATCTGGCATTGGCATGAGAGTCTTGTTCTTGGGCGTACTCAGTGCTGTGCTTGACTGAGTGGTGCCGAGGTGGGTTTTGTCGTTGCTTACCCACGTTAGATGCTCTGGAATGTGTGGGATGATGATGGCCTTTGGCATCTTTAGGGTTTCTTGAGAAGCAAGGCTGGTCCCATGGCTTTTTCCAGCGGTTGGTGTGGTAGCTGTCATGGGAGTCACATTCTCTGTGCTCTTTATGATGGACTGTGGTGTAGTCATGCCACTGGGTCTCGTCCAGTGCAAGGCTTGGGTCTTGGCTGACGGAGTTTGACACTGTGGATGTTTTCAAACCTTTCTTTGAGGCCATCTTTTGTTTGATGTAGGCCTTGTGTGTCAGGTCACGCAGCTGTTGGATTGTCATCGTGTCTGGGCAGGCCATGATGCCTAGATGACGACTCACTCCAGGGTGCATGTTTCTCAGGAAGATGGTTTTGAAGTTCACATCCTCTTCAAGTTCAGGTTCGTTATATGCACCAAAGTAGGCTTGTCGGAAACGGCTGTAGTAGGCTTGGGGAGTCTCTTGTTGACCTTGTTTGGTTTCCCAGGCGATTAACAGTCCGTGTTCAGACTCTGGGCCTATAAATTCTTGGGTCAGCGTCTCACGTAGTAGCTGGTAGTTGTACTTTACGTGAACAGGTTGCCGATCTAGAAAGCTTCGTACCTCGGGACTGGATGTGGCTCTGAGGAGGTATAACCTGTCTCGGTCGGTCACCTGAGGTCTTGCCTCTGGGTAGAAGTCAATATCTCGGAGGTAGGCCTGGATGTCGTGGCCCTCCGTGGAGTTTGGGTTGAACTGGGTGATGTTCTTAGCGAGCTTGTCGAGGTTTTCAAAGGTCATCTTTTGTGCAGGTTCGGAGTCTGCTTGGATGAGCTCTCTTTTGTTGGCCGGGACAAGTTCTGTGGTGAAGGCCGGTGACGTTTTGGGTTGTGGCCATTCACTTCTTCCATTGTGTGGCAGTTCTTGGAAGGAAGACTGTGTTCTACTCAGCAGTAGTGATGCTGAGGGAGCTCTATCCCTTCTTGGCTCTGGTCTCTGTTTGACAGCATGATTGAGTTCATATCTGACTGCGTAGAGCTCGTCGTTGGCGTCGTCTCGCTGTCGGATCAGATGGTCCATCTCAGTGCTGTACCTTTCAAGGTGGTCTTCCAGAGCATTGATTTTAGAGTTCTGGTCTTTAAAGGGGTCATAGAATGACATTTTTGTACAAGTTAATATGATTCTTTAGTGTCTAAATGAAAAGTTTGTAATATACTTTAATTAAAAATTCTCATTAGTATTGTAAGAAAACACTCAATTTACCTGGTCAAAACCAGCTCAGTTTTCAGCAACTCATTTCAGTGTATGTGACTTTAAATGATAATGAGCTTTGCTCACCCCGCCCCCTCTGCTCTGTGGGGCGTTCGGCCGACACAACACCACAACACACGTTGAGTGTTGCCTTGACAACATTTGAGGGTATATTTTCGAGAAATAATGGCAACGGGAGTCTCTGAAGACACATCTAAGCAACCTTATCATTTTGAACCGGAGTCGGACCAGGAACAGATGACGAACCCATCGAAGTTCGAACAGGACGTTTCTGAATGGTTGGTTAACGTCATGTCACTTTGATCTATCTTTGTACTGGCAGAGTAGCGTAGTTGCTTTGTGTTTACTGATGTGTTAGTTCATTGACAGATTGATGTTATGTTATAAGATTTTTTTTTTTTACATTACTTCTTAATCAGTAACAGACACCGTTATAAACCATGTACAAAAGTAAGCTTAGTGTAGTGTTACCACGTTAACTTTAGCACCCGAGTACACAGTTTGTAATAACAAACATAACGCGTTGTTCATTATAAACGTGGGATTATGAATTATATTGAGAACGTCATACACAGAAAGCATGCCGTAATGTAACTTACCCTGTAAACTTTAGTCTCATTCATCGTGAAGCGTGCAAGCGATTTGCAAAGATTAATATAAAGGTTAATAAAACGTTACACTCACATCTTCCTGATGTGCAGCAGGAACACGATCCTTTTTTCAAGAGCAGCTTATTAGCAAAACCTGCTTTATACTGACGCTCGTTCATAAAGCAGTCTGCTGAGAAATTATTCACGCAAACATTGACGTTGATCGGGGGGAATATTCCCTTCTAAAACAAAACTCAGCAGCCTCTGGGTCTTCAGCGGTTCGGATTTAGGAACATCAAAATGACTGCTGTGTTCGTTATTACACCCAACAACACAACACCACAACCGCTTAGACGCCATTCTGCTCCAGAGTATCAACAATGGCGGACGGATGACAGCTCGCTCAGGGCGGGTCTGTGTTGAAACGCTGCTGTCAATCAACAATCTTAGGAGGGGCGTACACCGTGTAACGTCACACGGTCAGACGGCTCGATTTGAGACAGGGGAAAACATATAAGGAGATTTAAAAAAAACACTGGATGTATTTTTATCATTATAGGATGGTTGTGTACAGGCACTGCCAACACACATTTCCGTATAATCAACTTGTAAAAGTGCATGTACCATTCTATGACCCCTTTAATATCAGCGTTGGCTTTCTCTAGCTGATGTTCAGCAGACTGGAGTTGGTTTAACAGGTGTTTATGTGCAGTCTTTGACTCTTGTTTGTCGCGTTCAGCGACTGCAAGGGCTTCTTGGAGCTTGTCAACTTGTTTCTTTGTTTCTTGCTCCGCTTCGTCAGGCACTTTGAGTTTGTCTTGAGCTTTAGCCTTGAGCTGGTCTGTGCAGCATTGAGTGTGCATCAGCTCTCTCAGGAACTCAGTGGTCTGACGCTTGAAGTCATCCTGGACTTTCACTTCCAGCTTGTCTATGCGGTTTTGGGCACGTGTCAGCTCCTCTTGAAGGTGGATGATGTGCTTGTCGCTTAGTTTCAGCTGGGCTGTGAAGGCGTTGCTTAGGGAACAGGTGATCTTGGCTAGTTTCATGTGGTTGTGGTTCTGGCTTGAATCATGTGTCAGGAACCTTCTCAGAATCATGATTATTATTAAAAATAATAACAGTTCAATTGTCTTTGGTGTGAGGCAGTCTGTAATGCCTCGGAGACAGGCGTCCACATCTTCCCCTTGGGCAGTGGGGTTTGTCGTCTGCGACATGTTGGTACGCTGGGAGAAGAGACTGACACAGATCTGTGTGGGGTATAAGCCTATGTGTGGTGGGACAGCTAAGTGTCGTTTCAGTGATTGTACACCACTAGTGGCGTGTTGTGACGACTAAGTGTTGGTCTCAGTGTAGACAGTGTAGCAATTATGGCCGCAGACATATAGATTAATTAATCTTCCAAATGATTCGATCAAATTAACATCCTTTTCACAAAAGCCCAATTCAGCTCTAGACCTCAGGAAATCGACCATCGATCACGAGAGAGATGGAGGCTCGATTCTGCCCGGAGCTACTAGTTTAGTTAATAATTACTCAATTTCCTATGAACTCATGACCAAACTTACACAAAGAGGACAGAGGACTTTTTGTGTTAACACAAGACAAAGAAACAAACCAGATCTCTGTCTTTTCAATGAGCGGTAAAAGAACTCCACGTGACAGCTAAAACTCCAAGCAAGCTCACAGAAACTGTTACATATGAGTGCACCAAATCGCTGATTATTGGACTTTCATTCAAATAGCCTTCGACATAACTTGTTAGTGTGTACTGATACACGTGACTATTATGCATGTACATTACTCCCAATTCATGCAATTATGTAACTATTGAATGAGTGAATGAAAATGTATCATGTTTGATACTGGTGTGTTCGTATGGGTATAATCCAACAGATGAGCTGAATGAAACCTTTATAGAATTGATCATGTCCTTATAGTAAGAAGTTAGGTCTAAATTTACTCTCTGCTTAAGAGCAGGAAACTAAATTCTATAGTTAACCTAATTTTGTGGGAGAGGTGGAGACACAGTCACCCCTGAAGCCTAATTGGCCAGAACCCATCCAGGGGATGGGCAAATGTTTGAGTTT
Organism: Gobio gobio; assembly: GCF_949357685.1. Classification (NCBI taxonomy): domain Eukaryota; kingdom Metazoa; phylum Chordata; class Actinopteri; order Cypriniformes; family Gobionidae; genus Gobio; species Gobio gobio. The sequence continues at coordinate 18,867,793 of NC_137100.1, forward strand.
AATCTCAGAACACGAACGAAAAGTGCAGTTCTGTACAGTTCAGACCAGTTCAGTGCAGAGTTCAGTTTTCACGTCACAACCAGTTTGGTTCGAGCTGGTTCGCGGCCTGTTCGCAGTTCAGAGATGAGCTAAGTCCTAGCAGTTTGACCAGAGTGAGTTCGGAACGGAGAGCTCCCAGGAGACGGTCTGACGATCGTGACAGACCAACATCAGAGAAAATGGGTTAACAATGATTTCATTCAGGCCATCTGCTTTTCTCTCACTTTCCTTTCTTTTACTTAAAGTTTATTTTATTTCCATTAAGTCTCGGGTTCTGTTAAGTTTCGCCGTAAAAGTCTCTCAACAACGAGTTTCTAACAGCGCGCTCCAACTTCAAACAACGCCCACAAGACTTTCATCCAGCCGCCAACACGCCACGTGGTTGGCTTCCACAGACGTCGACCAGACCTTCAGCGAATCAAAGATCCGGGAAAACCCCTGTCCAGCCCGGAGAAGGGAATCCCCCTTGTCAGACGACACACGAGACACAACGCAAGTAATGCCTCTTGATTCCAAGCTGAACTGGTGCATTAGATCAAATGTAATAACCCTGCCGAAGAAACGATAGGAGGTTAAATTACTGATCAATGGTTTCGTCAGGTCAAGTTTCATAAATGCATAGATTGCTTAGGATTTCATAATTTCTCTCTCTTAGAACTTATTCTTTCCTCACCTTCTTCCTTTCTGCAACGTGTGAATGTGCGAGTGCGTGTGTTTATGTTAGATATTAGTTTGATGTGTTAGAGTAATCAATAAAGTTCCGTTTGTATTCAAAGATAACTGTTCTTGTGTTATGTGCTTATCAAATTAATGTCTTGAACTGCTGATCTAAGTTACCTGGCTGTTAAATAGTGTTTCACTATTGTTCGGATATTGATATCCGCTGCAGAGTTGATATTTACGGCCCGTTCAAATGAACGCTGGACGAGTCATTTGCTCGGCTGTAAAATAGACTCTCAAAATTCCCTATGAATTCATTCATTCATTCATTTGAGCTAAATATACATGTTTCCCTTTAACAGAGCCCCCTTTAAGTTCTTACACATCGGCGGACGAATAAGTTAAGGTGTAAACATTAATTTTGAATTATTTATAAATTATAGAGTCATTTGAGTCTCTTTCATTTTAATTCAGTTCCCTGTTGAGTTATTATTTTATCTGACTCATAGTCGCTACAACAGGTAGGCTAGTGATGTGAAGGCTTTGTCACTCAACTAGGTAAGGGAAAGAGAGAGAAAAGGGTTAAAACAAATCTCAATAGATTGAAACAAAAAAATTTTTTCACTTGGAGAATTTCCTTTTTTTTTCTAAAAAGAAAATTCTATCAATGAAAAGCTGTTTCCAAATCGTGATGCGAGGACTGTCACTCAGCTTAGTAAGGGAGGAAGAGAGAAAAGGTTAAAAACCTATTTCAATTGAAAGAAACAAAAATAACTTTCACTGGGAGAAAAAGTTCTTTTTTTTCTATAACTACTTCCTATCAATGAAAATCTGTTTTCAAAACAGAAACAATATTATTGTTTATGTTACAGAGTAAAATAATACAATAATAATGCTGATACCTCTTTCCTTAGTCTGACAGGATTGACGCCACACACCTTACAGGCGGACCACTTACGCAGGGATGCGTTGAAGGCGACGGTTGCTCAACACTTGTCTCTGTTAAATGAACTTGGATATGTCAAAATTTTTAAATGCGTTTACAAATGCAGGGAAGGTATGGAGAACAAAGGAGGGTTTGATTACCAATCAAATGCCTACTGGTTTGTTTCTCTGGGAAGGATTATCTTTCTCTTTCTTTTAGAAATGATCAATGATTCTTCCAGGCTTGTTCCCTATAAATATGAAGAATAAGATTGAATGGAGCAGGACAGAACAGGGAAGACGTGAGGAGAAGGGAGGAAAGCAAGGAGATCCGGCCCCGCAAATGGCTCTGAAGTACAAAATTGATAGTTGATGGTCAACTAATCACACAAAATAAATATTTAGTCAATGAGGATTGTCTCTGATTTATTTTGAAACTCGTAGGAATCCGGCACTGTCTCCTATTGAGGCTCAGGTGCGTTGCTCCCAAGCTAGGTTACAAAAAGGGTAGTTAAATAAAGAGATAAATGAGTAAATAAAATAGAGTGGCTAAGTGAATAGCTACAATAGGAAGAGGGGATAAAGGAGGGTATAACACAATAAAAATAATGAATAAGTGTGTGTCCAAAAGGTTTTGGTAATAGATATCAATTTAGTGGTTCACTTGAACTTCTAAAGTTCCAGATGAATAGCTAAAGTAATTGGGTCTCAATGAGAAATTCTGAAAATGAGTAAATTCCAGAATAGTTAGGATAACTTTAAAATCATTTTACATGACTTTGAGGAATGAATCTTGAATTTTTTTCTTTCATTAAATTCAAAATTACAATTAATAATTGCAAACCAGTATCTTTCCTCTTCAAGTAAAATGTAGGTAAAGTAACTAACAATTGTGAACCAATATTTCCCTTAAAGTAGAGTATAACGTAATGTATTAGAAAGATAAGAGAAAAGTAAGAATGACCAACAGTGTACATAAAGTTGAGGTGTTTAAATGGTTAAATCACTTTCAAGTGACTCAAACAGACACTGCATTTACACGTATGTTAATACGGTTGATACCTAAAACTAATGCTAAAGCTTTTGCATTTAGGCTTCAATGTAAACAACTGCTTCGATTAGCTTAGCCTGTAGCTGTTAGCTACCGTAAGGTTTGTTTGCAAATATGGCTTTGACGCACTGCGCATGCGCTGAGTTTATCCGGAAGCGCTGGTTGACTTCTGTGCCGCAGTCGTGACTATGGCAACATTATCCGGCTGCAATACCGGAGGCTGCACTTTCAGGACCGCATTTCTAGGACCCTATTTGTTTGTGACAGCGCCACCTACCGAATCGGAGAACCGCAATCCCAGGAACGCATTTCCAGGACCCTAGTTTTGGAGATCTTAAAACAAGTGCCACCAAGGCAGTATTTTAACCCTTTTTTGTTGTTGAGGTTTTTAAAGGTTTATTACACGCAAATACTGCTTTCTTTATTGCAATTAAATCTGGTTTCTAGGAATGTTGAGAAATGATTTGGTCCAAGTTGCATAACTGAATAACTCATCAAGTAAAATAAACAAGGAATGGTATAGCCTTTTCAGTCAATCACATTTTCAAGTACAGAGGGAATACACAAGGATGACTCTGGGGTAGATTTAAGATTGTGTATATTTTATAAAATAATATATTGCAACAGTTGAATTTGAACAAACACAAAAACAAATTTGTTCTTGACGTGAACCACATAGGAAGAACTTCATGGACAACGTCTTCACTGACTCCTAAGAGAGAGAAAGATAGAGAAGTTAATGAAATAAGGAACATTGAGTTGAACTTGTTCAACTCTCTAATTTTTAATTTCAAATTTTAATTTTTCAAATCTTAGTCACCACAGAGCACACACATTATATACAATACAAAATTATATCAATCTTCATACCAAATAATGTTCATATTACTGTTATTGCATACTGTTCAAAGATTTGGGTGAACAGGTTCTTGAAACATTCATGTCAATAAAGCGCATCTGAACCGAGAAAAAAAAATGTATAGAGAAAGATGCAAGAAATCTGAATAGAAATAACATGTTATTTCTACAATAATATGACTTTTCCTGTCCTTTAAATATTTAAAGCACACATTGTGATGAATGCAGCAGCACTACCTACCAACTGCTCTCCCCTCTTTTCAACAAGTTCATTTTATATAAATAAATAGACATAAATTAGGGCTAAGTCTAGGACTTGACCAATTAATTCATCTTCTGTTATACTTCTGCCTGCCCTGAGCTGTGTCCTTGAAAACACTTCATATAGAGTACAGTACACAATACATGACACAATCTAACACAATCTAAGTGGTATTTTAACAGTCAATTATTATGATGGCCTCTGTTATACCTGACTTTAAAAACGTCATATGTCTCAATCAACATTATAAAACTATGCCAAAATGAAGAGACGTACTCTTAACATGTCATGTATTGTGTGGTAACGTTAATCAGGTTGACTGTGAGCACGTGACAGCTAAAACATTACTTTTATTTTAACTTACTCTTAAAATGAAGAAAAAAACTACGAGTAACTAACAAGCTTTCACAACGAACGTAATACAGTTGTCTTAAGACACAATTGTGCTGCCACTAAGTCAACACAAGCTTTCATACAAGTTTAGTTAAACGATTGTGCTAACAATTCATTTACAACACCATCTAATATACGTATGATAGCTATGCATTCAAGACTATTTAGCAAATCACGATCACTTTGGCTACGTTAACTTTCCAATGAAATGCATCACGATTGTTTTAATGTTAAAATAAAAACTGATTCACATGTGATACTCACACTCTGATCGTCATCCATCTTTGCTGGTCCTCTAATTCGCTAGGTCAATAAAAACCTAGGGTCCTAGAAATGCGGTCCTAGGACTGCGTTCCTGAAAATGCAGCCTCCGGTTGTGCAGGCAGATGCTACTCGACTATGGCGACAAACAAACGCTAGCGGCAAACATGTGAATTGCAGACAGGGTATACAGTTAGGAGTAACTAGAAAAGTCAGCGCTTTTCACCCTGTAAAGTTACACATAAGTTTAGCACGTGCAATCGAATGTATTACGTGAAACGTCGGCACATTTCAACAATGAAAATCAAATAAGGAACACCACTCGTAGCTGGTTTTACTCTGTGGGGCTTTTCACTCAGTTTGTTAAGAGTGAGATTAAACTTTCCAGTTACAGTTCAATGTTACAGTTTTGCGCTGTAAATAGAACCCTATTGATCTCGGCGGATCTATGTGCATATAGAACAACAGGGTTTCTTCTACTGTTGATTCTATCAATGTCAGCTTTACTTGGGTTCAAATCATTCTCCTTTAAATCACACTGGGACACGCAGTGTTATTCGAGATGGATATACAAACCGGCAAGTTTTTAACTGTTTAACGTTAGCACAGGGAAGATATAGCTCTTCGAATTACAGTGGAACACGCACTGAATTAATAGCTATAAATCATATAAGGCCGTAATAAATCGATCAAGGAACACGCTTGATCTGATCGGGGAAGCCAACCACGTGGCGTGTTGGCGGCTGGATGGAAGTCTGTGGTCGTTGTTTGAAGTTGAAGCGCGCTTTTGGAGACTCGTTGTTGAGAAGCTTTTGCGGCGAAACTTAACAGAACCCGAGACTTAACGGAAATAAAATAAACTTTAAGTAAAAGAAAGGAAAGTGAGAGAAAGACAGATGGCCTGAATGAAATCGTTGTTAACCCATTTTCTCTGATGTTGGTCTGTCACGATCGTCAGATCGTCTCCTGGGAGCTCTCCGTTCAGAACTCCCTCTGGTCATACTGCTAGGACTTAGCTCATCTCTGAACTGCGAACAGGCCGCGAACCAGCTCGAACCGAACTTGAGCTGACTTGAACCGAACTCAACTCAATTGAACTCAAACTCTGAACTGAACTCTTCGTTCGTGTTCTGAGATTAAACTCAAACATTTGCCCATCCCCTGGATGGGTTCTGGCCAATTAGGCTTCAGGGGTGACTGTGTCTCCACCACTCCCACAAAATGGGGTTATCTATAGAATTTAGTTTCATGCTCTTAAGCAGAGAGTAAATTTAGACCTAATTTCTTACTATAAGGACATGATCAATTCTATAAAGATTTCATTCAGCTCATCTGTTGGATTATACCCATACGAACACAACAATATCAAACACCATACCTTTTCATCCACTCATTCAATAGTTACATAATTGCATGAATTGGGAGTAAAATCAATGCATAATAGTCACGTTTATCAGTCATAAACACACTAAAAAGCTATGTCGTAGGCTATTTGAATGAAAGTCCAATAATCAGTGATTTGATACACTCCGAATGTAGCAGTTTCTGTGAGCTTGCTTGGAGTTTTAGCTGTGTCGTGGAGTTAATTTACCGGTCATTGAAAAAGACAGAGGTCTGGTTGTTTCTTTGTCTTGTGACACAACGAGTCCTTTGTCCTCTTTAACTGAGTTTGGTCATGAGTCCATAGGAAGTCAGTTATCCACAACTAGTAGCTCCGGGCAGAATCGAGCCCCCATCTCTCTCGTGATCGATGGTCGATTTCCTGGGGTCTGGAGCTGAATTGGGCTTTGTGAAAAGGATGTTAATTTGATCGAATCATTTGGAAGATTAATTCATCTATATGTCTGCGGCCATAATTGCTACAATGCCGTCCGTCGGGTCCCTGCATGCCGCTACGCTGCCCCGCTGCGGATACGTCTCTGGTGCCGTTGGTCCCGCTTGCACGGTTTCTGGGAGCCTGGCTGGCTCATCCGTACCATCAGACTCTGCTATGCGATTCAGTTCGCCCGGTGCTCCCCCAAGTTCAGATGCGTTCACTTCACTTCCGTATTGAAGGAGGACGCCCCTGTGCTTCAGGCGGAGATCGCTGTCCTACTGGCGAAGGACGCGATAAAGCCGGTCCCTCCAGCCGATATGGAGTCCGGGTTCTACAGCCCGTACTTCATTGTACCCAAGAAAGGCGGCGGGTTACGACCGATCTTGAATCTGCGATACTTGAACCGCTCCCTTCACAGGATGCCGTTCAGAATGTTAACGCAGAAATGCATCTTCAGGTGCATCCGTCCCCAAGATTGGTTTGCAGCGATCGACCTGAAGGACGCATACTTTCATGTCTCGATTCTCTCTCGACACAGACCGTTTCTGCGCTTTGCATTCGATGGACGAGCATATCAGTATGAGTCCTGCCCTTCGGGCTGTCCCTGTCGCCCCGTGTCTTCACGAAAGTCGCGGAGGCGGCCATTGCTCCCATGAGAGAGAGGGTGGTGTTTGCCTTCTCAACTATCTCGGCGACTAGCTGATACTTGCCCAGTCGCGGGATCAGTTGTGCGAACACAGGGACATGGTGCTTTGACACCTCAGCCAGTTGGGTCTTCGGGTCAACTGGGAGAAGAGCAAACTCTGTCCCGCACAGAGGATCTCTTTTCTCGGGATGGAGATTGACTCGGTCGCCATGACAGCGCGCCTCACCGAGGAGTGCGTCCAGTCAGAGTTGAACTGCTTGAATTCGTTCAAACGCAGCACAGCGGTACCACTGAAACATTTTCAGAGGCTCCTGGGGCATATGGCAGCCATAGTAACGCCGCTAGGCCTGCTCCATATGAGACCGCTTCAAAGCTGGCTACACGACCGAGTCCCGAGATGGACGTGGCACAGCGGGTCCCTCCATGTCCCAGTGACGCCGAGATGCCGCCAAACCTTCAGCCCGTGGTCGGACCCTTCATTTCTATGGGCGGGAGTGCCTCTAGAACAAGTGTCCAGGCATTCTGTTGTCTCCATGGATGCCTCATCCACCGGCTGGGGTGCCACGTACAATAGGCTTGCAGTTTTGGGTCTGTGGACGGGGCCCCAACTGCAATGGCACATCAATTGCCTGGAGTTGCTGGCAGTTCGTCTTGCTCTCAGCCGCTTCAGTTCGCGCCCTGCGTGTCTATGTTGACAGAACGCAAAGCTTTAGGACCTCTTCATAGCAGCTCTTCGTCTGTTATGGAGGCCAGCAGAAGGGAAAGGCTGTCTCCAAGCAGAGGATGACCCACTGGATAGTGGATGCCATCGTCTTGGCGTATGAATCCCAAGACGTGCCCTGCCCGCTCGGGGTTAGAGCTCACTCCACCAGGGGTGTAGCTTCCTCCTGGGCGCTGGCTCGTGGCGCCTCGCTGACAGACATTTGTAGAACCGCGGGCTGGGCGACACCGAACACGTTCGCAAGGTAGCCTACGTGTAGAACTGGTTGCTTCTCGTGTGCTCGCTTCCCATAGTCAGCAACACTGAAGTGCCCGTCAAGTGTCGGCTTGCTGCGCCACTCCCTTCCCCATGGAACGAATATGTGCGCTTATTTTCTCCAGTCAAGTTCCCCAGGAAATGGCGAACCCTGTTGAGTCCTCCGCAACCCGCGGCAGTCGGATGTGGCGGAGCGTCCGACGCCAGGTCTGGCACTTGTATGCATTGGTGAGCTCCTCTGCCGTCTAAGTACGGTGTTGTTCCCCCGCCTACAACAGGCCGGGGCCACCCCTGGGACTTCCGTATGTTGCACTGCCCAAGGCCAGTCCATATGTGTATTCTCCACATGGTAAATCCCTCCGGGCATGATGTGGCTTCCGCAGCGTCCCTCCGGGCACGCTTTCCCAGCGTTATTCAATAGTCTGCTGAGTGGGTCTTGCGGAACAGCAGTGTGACTCTCCCTGCGTGAATTTCCCCGCCTGCATCAGAACGGGGTCTGTGGGGCTCTCGCTGGGCGCTGGAAGTGGTAGTAACTCTGGCGTTTTCCAAATGGATCCCAATGCGTCGGTACAACTGACGTACGTCGAACGTGACCGACTGAAAGGGAACGTCTCGGTTACGTATGGTAACCCTCGTTCCCTGAAGGAGGGAACGGAGACGTACGTCCCGTCGCCACAGTTCCTTACCATCACTGCATGGCCGAGCCACTAGTTCGGCTCCTCAGTGAAAAACAGCGTGCATTCGCTCTCGCTTCCTGTTTATACCCGCGGCATGGGGAGGAGCGCGAGATGCAAATCTCGCACGCCAATGGCCCATTGGCTTGTTCTCTATATCTCGAAGCTGATAGGGGCTCCCTGAAGTGATCCCAATTCGTCGTTACAACCGACGTACGTCTCCGTTCCCTCCTTCAGGAAATGAGGGTTACCATACGCAACCGAGACATTTTCCACCACTTGAGGGCATGGCCTACTTTCAGACTACATCAATAAACCCTGTGCTAAAGCCTGATTGACAGTTGACTGTGTTAGACATCGGAAATGCTAGTGCAAAGGGGATTGCGATTCCATTTGAATTTTGTGCAGGTTGTGGTAGGACACGAAGGAAATGAAATAGCAAATAAGTGATTTTCTATTATTCCAAAATGGCAGGGTCACTTGTAAGACATTTGAAATGCAATTGCAAACAGACTTTGCTTTTCCATTTGAAAATTGGCAGTCGTTGTGCGTTCGCGTAAACGAAAATGCAAACCGAAATGCGCGATTTGCAATTGCGTATAGATTTTGTCACATTTAATTTGTCCACAAATTGAAAACGCAATTGCAAATACAATTTGCAATTCCTTTTGAAAATTGTCAGCGATATCCTTCCATACTAATATGCATTAATTCATGTTTAAGTAATACACAGATAATCATGAGTTAATGTATGACTCATGAAGAACTAAACCATTTATTTATGATTACGGCATCAGCAACTAATGAAGATTCTACATGATTAATAGATTAAGTAATCATTAAATTGTTATTAGTTAAATGTGTCATATTGTATTAATTCCCTAATAACATATTATATTAACTAATAGTGTAAATTCATATGTTAATTACCACAATGGTTGAAACAATGCATTTCAACTTCCAATTGTCTGCTTTAATTAATCATTAGCTAACGATTTGCAAAGCCATTATTATGTTATGACTTTACTTGTTGAGGCACATGACTATTAACCAATTCAAAATTAATTACAAAGTCATGACCACAATGACATATTACTTAACAATTAGTTAATAGTCATGTGCCTCAACAAGTAAAGTCATAACAAAACAATGGCTTTGCAAATTGTTAGCTAATGATTAATTAAAACAGACAACTGGAAGTTAAAGGCGGCATGAAATCAAATTTTACAATTCGTATTTTTATATTAATATTGTAGTGTTTACTATAACTGATTTATCTGTGCACTTCATTATTTTAAAAAAATTAATTTACTCTTATAATCTTGTTGTTACAAATATGTTAACTTTCCCTCCCCCATCGAAACACCTCTCTTCTCTCCCGGTCATGTGCTATGGCGCGAGGGCGGGGTTATCGGCGCATCTCGTTTCTGCACCTCCTCTCAGAAACATGTCACTGATCGTGGTTAGGTGCATTTTTCTCGGTATACACAATACCTTCTTCAAGAAGGACTTGAGGCAAAAAGAGAGAAATATATGAGAAATAAAAGCTTTTTTTAATGTAAAAATTACTCAATATAGTCGGACGAACAGCTTATCGTGACGACTCGCACTGAGGAATGCAGCGTGTGAACGCGCTTAAGGCGCGCCCCCTTATAAGGGAGAGCTGAGAAAAAAGCTTTACAGAAATAAAGCCATAAAAGGCTTAAAATAAGTAAAATCTGTAGCATAAACCAGCGAAAAGTGAGGAAATATGCTCAGTAACATTATGTAGAAAAGATTTAGAGAGAAAATACATTTATTTAAGAGATGGATCGAGTTTTTCTCCACAACTGAGAGCAAACTTCAAATCTGCCTCCTTTTTGTTAGCAACGCCCAACTTCCAACGATCCAATCAATTCCCGAAGGATGAAATCAAGCCTCGCCCTACATTTTTTCTAATTTCAGAAGCCGTTTCACTCGGATATACGTCACAATAAGGAGAAAAAGACGATCTCAACTTCCGTTTCATGCCGACTTTAAAATGCATGGCTTTGACCCATTGTCAGGATATATGAGTAGTAGTACTTATGCTATGCCAAATGTCTAAATGATTAATGTCTTTGACCTTTGACCTTTAAGGCGGGGCTTCCGGGTTAGGGGGCCATCCGGTATAGGTCAGAATGACCTTTGACCTTGTTGTTTCCCCTCCCTTCCCCTCCGGTATAATATATCATGTTTTGTCAGAAGGTTTGAGTTCTTTTAAGTTTTTGACAGAAGGTTTGGATTTTTTTGAAGTTGATATAATAATTCATGTTTTTGACAGAAGGTTTTGGTTTTTGAAGTTTTTGACAGAAGGTTTTTTTTTTTTTTTTGATGCCGCTGTAATCAGGATCTCCCTCCCACCCTCCGCATTCCAAAGCTTATCTGGCTGTGAAAACTGTGAAGTATCTCACACAAGCATTCTGTTCTTTTAAAATAATATAAATGAAAATATACCTCACAAAAGTTGAATGTTTATAAAATAGCTTACTAAAAAATCCAGATGTTTATAGAGTTGAAGAAAAACATACTGCTTATGAAGAAACGCGATGTATGAAACAGGATTCACAATACATCATGTTTTGACACAGGGTTTTTTGTCTTTTGAAGACGCAGGGGTGTGTGTGTGTGACAGGTTCGGGTAAATAACCATACCGCTTTAGATCTCTCCTAATTTATTACCCAATTAAAATCTTTTAGCAGCGTAGTTCACCCCCAGGATCCCGCTCCGCATTCCAGAGCTTATCGGCTGTACTGTGACAGTCTGAAGCATATCACACACAAGCATTCTGTTCTTTTAAAGTAATATAAATGAAAATATACCTCACAAAAGTTGAATGTTTATAAAATAGCTTACTAAAAAATCCACTGAACCAACCATTTCGATTTAAATAAAATGTCACAAAAAAATTGCAATCAGTTAAATGTTTATAGAGTTGAGGAAAAAAGCAAATGCATCCTTTCTCTCTGACGATGAAAATATGAATGGATTATGGGGAGCTGTGTGTAAACCCCCCCAGACTCCGCCCCCCCTTACACTCCCCTCTGCACATGAGGAATACACCCCAGTCCATACAGATTTATTATAATGGTAAAATAATTAAACAAATGACACACACACACATAGATTTAAATGTTGGCAAAATAATTAAATAACATTTATAAAAATAATAGTTCTTTAACAGAGTGTTTTAATTTAAAAAATATAAAAAAGTTTAAACTGTTCAAAACGATGCGCTTTAAACTTTAAAAAGCACGAAACGTGAGTAGTAAACATGGCGATCATCATTGTGATTTTTATTAAAGAAAGTTTTTTCATACATTTGAAGAAAGTTTTTACACACATGTAACATTTCCACATACTAATTTAAAAAACTTTAAAGCGATGCATATTGTTAAAAACTAAAAATGTAGTATTCAGGCATTTATCAGAAAAAGTAAAACGTGTGTATTTTTATCTATATTTAATGCTATGATGTTATGCAATGATGCTTTAAACATGCAATGTGGTATTGGTGTTTTAATCATTCACATCGATCTGTTTTTGATATATAGGCAGATTATTTTAAAGCATAAAAGCTTGTTTTAGCCACTGTCTTAAACACAGCATGTGGTGGAAGAGAGAATAACATAAACTCCATATGGAAATTTAACAATACCCTTTTGGAAGATACTGAATTTTGTAATGCAGTTAAACAATTGGTTAAAGAAGTAAACGAATTGGAAATGTGTTTTATGAGTAAATGGGAATGGTTCAAATTCAAAGTTAAACAGATAGCTATTGAGACAAGTAAACAAGCATTAAGACTTAAAAAGACAAGACAAAGAGATATCATTAGTCATATCAATACATTGTGCAGTAAAGGTGATTTGACAGTGGAAGAGCAGACTGAATTAAACAATTTACAGTCCCATCTTGATAATATATATCTGGAAAAGGCCAAGGGTGCATTTATTCGTTCAAGGGCTCGCTGGATTGAAGAAGGGGAAAAAAACTCTTCCTATTTCTTTAGTCTGGAAAAACAAAGACAGTCAAAGAAAAAAATTCAGAAATTAAAAATCAATAATATTATTGTTGAAAGTCAAGAAGTAGTAAACGAAAAAATCAAAGACTTCTACTGTAATTTGTATAAATCACTTTTTTCTAAAGAAGATTGTTGCTTCTTCTTAAATAAGATTCAAGGGTTTAAAAAGACAATGGATGATAACTTTAAACAACTTATGGAAGATGAGCTAAGAATTGAGGAGCTAGACTTGGCAGTCCGACAGATGTCTAGGGGGAAATCACCTGGAATAGACGGGATAACTGTGGAGTTTTTATCCTTCTTTTGGAGTGATATCAGAGAAATGCTTTATAATGCCTATTTAGATTGTATATCAAAAGGTAATCTTTCTCCCACTATGAAACATGGTATTATCACTCTAATTCCCAAACCTAATAAAGATACATTTCTGTTAGATAATTGGAGACCAATTACTTTGCTTTGTAACGATTATAAATTACTGGCACATGTTTATGCTAATCGTCTGAATGAGGGATTATCATATATTATTGATGAGTGTCAATCAGCTTTCATGAGGGGTAGAAATATACATAATCATATCAGACTATTACTAGACATGCTTGACTATCGAGATATTATTGATACTGATGCCTTTATTCTATTTCTCGATTTTTACAAGGCATTTGACACTGTTGAACATGGCTTTTTATTTGAAGTATTAGAATAATTTTTGTAAAATAATTAAGATGTTTTATACTGACATATATAGTTCTGTGTCCCTGAATCCTGGTATAACTCCTAGGTTTGAGGTGCACCGTGGGATTAGACAAGGGTGCCCGATTTCTCCCAAACTGTTTATTCTAGCCACTCAATCACTTATCCTCCTCATTAATCATAACCCTGATTTGCATGGAATCTCAATGTTTGATAAGGAATTCAGAATTAGTCAATTTGCAGACGACACCGTAATCCTTTTAAGGAATAAATTAATGATTGATGTTGCCCTTGATTCAGTTTCAATCTTCTCTAAAGCTTCAGGATTAACACTCAATATTAAAAAATGTGAGCTACTTCCCATTCACTCATCAACAGATTCCATCATATCTTCAATTGAGGTTAAATCTGAAGTGAAATATCTTGGAATACTTCTATCCAAAAATGCTATCAGAAGGGAAGATGTTAATTTTTCTAACCGATTAATTGATATGAAGAAATCCTTAAGTCGCTGGCTCTCCAGAGACCTCACTATCTTAGGGTTACTCTATCTAAAACAGAAGGTATTTCCAAAGTAATATATCCATGTCACTCCCTGTATGTTTCTTCCGGTAATATTAAGAAAGCCAACTCAATTATTTTTCAATTCCTGTGGAAAAATAAAACCCATTATATTAGGAAATCACAGCTTGTTAAAGAGTATGATATGGGGGGTATCAAAGCCTTGGATTTTGAATCAATGTTTGGGACCTTTAAGATTAAATGGTTGAAAACATATCTATCACAGCCAGATGCAATGTGGTTTCACATTCCTAGACATATATTTAAAAAGGTAGGAGGGCTTGATTTTCTTTTGCAATGTGATTTTGAGGTGACCAAAATTCCTGTTAAATTATCAAAATTCCACAAACAAATTCTTCAATACTGGAAGATGATCTTCACCCATAATTTTTCTCCACATGAATCCACCTTATGGAATAATAGGGTCATTATGATTAATAGGAAATCATTGTTTAGGTATGATTGGTATGATAAGGGCATTGTGTTTGTGAATGATGTTATAGATGTTAATGGTAACTTTTTGGGACATGAAGCCTTCTTGGACAAATATAACATAAACTGTACTTATAGAGAATACAATAAGATCTGTAAAGCAATACCTGTCCCATTATTACAGTTAATTCGAAACACATTGTTGTATACAATAAGAAGACCCTTACCAACTTTACCAAATTTAGTTATTAACAATTGTATCTTAGTTGACAATAAATGTAATAATAAATATATTAATAATGTTTTGAAATCTAGGTTATTTTTTGATTATGACAGAGGATTGTGTGTACAGGTTCCGAATATGGGTGCATTGTCCATAGGAAAATCACATTTTAAATTTATTAAATGGCCCATTTCCCCAAAAGTCAAAGAGACTCACTTTAAAATAATTTATAAAACATATCCGGTTGCGGACTTTCTCAGAAAAAGATTTAAATTTGATGTAGACCCTTGTGCATTTTGCCAGATGACTGAAGAGACTTTGGAACATATGTTCTTTTTTTGCCCCATGTCCAACAGCTTTTGGTCCGAACTACACAATTGGATATCACTTAAGATTGATAATATCCCTACTCTCACCTTGACACACATCCTCTTTTACATGGATAATTTAGATTCGTCAGTATCAGATATAGTCAATATGATTATTCTTATGGGTAAATATCATATTCATTGTAGTAAGTGGAGATGTTCTAAGCCTTCTTTTGTTTGGTTTATAAATGATTTTAAATTATATTTTACCTCACTGAAAAAGATGAAATCAACTAAAATTGCCATAAAAATGTGTAGTGACATATCTAGGAAACTATTGTTGTGAATAATCTCCCTTTGTGTGTGCCGCTCCAAATGTTAACGTTATTATATTTAGCCTTTTGCCATTGATTTGTGTTTTTAAATAGGCCCTTTCTTTTGTTTTGTTTTTTGTTTTGTGGTTGTTTTCTGTTTAGTTATTAACTTTTGTATTTTGACAACATTTGTAATTACATGTATGTGTATATTCTCTTTCCCCTACGAGAGTTTTGTATTTTGCTGTTTTTTGTCAATAAAAAAAAAAAAAAAAAACACAGCATGCTACTGATACGGGAACCAACCAGCTCTCCTGTGCCACCTGGTGTCCCAGAGTAAAAACTACATCCTGTTATGGCGAAATTGTGCCCCCTAGCGCACCGGGGTGATATAACATTCTGAAAATAATTATTTATTTTAGGATTGGTCATTTTTTATTTTTTCAGCGTCTGTCTGTCTGTAGGCATGTCATCAAACAAGCATATAAAACGACTCACAATCGTTTCCATTCATAACAGGATTTTTTGCTCCCAGGTTCGAATATTGAAAGCGACGCTTTCGATGTCATCGATGTGTGTGAGGACTGATCTTTTTTCTATTCTTTTATAAATGATAAAAATGTCTAAAACTTATTTTAATTCAATTCAATTCAAATGTATTTGTATAGCGCTTTTCACAATACACATTGTTTCAAAGCAGCTTTACAGAAAGTGCATTTCATAAATGTACATTGAAAAATGTTAGAAAGAGAATGTTAAAGAAAAATGTTAGAAAAAGTTAATCAATCATGTATTAATTTAGGCCATAACAACGCTGGCGTTGAGTCGTCTCTTCACAGGCGTCGAGTCATCTCATCACAGGTGTTGGGGCATCTGAAGTCTCCATGAGAGGCTGGATACAAACTGGAGCTGACAAACTATTTGCCTCAAGACTAGTGTCCCGAGATAACAACAGAAAAGCAGATGGGAAATAATTAGCATAGCTGCTGTTCAGAATATTAATGCTTTTGATCTGATTTAACTGTAGTATAAAAGGTAACTATAATGTGAATGCTTGGCTAAAGAGATGCGTCTTTAATCTAGTTTTAAACTGGGACAGCGAGTCTGAACCTCGAACAATATCAGGAAGGCTATTCCAGAGTTTAGGAGCTAAATGTGAAAATGCCCTCCCTCCTTTAGTGGACTTAGATATCCTAGGAATGACCAGAAGCCTTGAGTTTAGTGATCTTAAAGAGCGCGATGGATTGTAGGGCGATAGAAGATCCGTTAAATACACTGGAGCTAAACCATTTAGGGCTTTATAGGTCAGTAGCAATACTTTGTAATTGATACGGAACTTAATAGGTAACCAGTGTAGAGATGATAAAATTGGTGTTATATGATCATATTTTCTTGACCTAGTAAGAACTCTAGCAGCTGCGTTTTGGACTAACTGTAGCTTGCTTATTGAGGATGCAGGACAACCAGCTAATAAAGCATTACAGTAATCTAGTCTCGAGGTCATGAATGCATGAACTAACTTTTCTGCATCAGAAATAGATAGCATGTTACGTAGCTTAGCAATGTTTCTAAGGTGGAAAAATGCCGTTCTTGTAACATATGAAATATGATTTTCGAAAGACAAGTTGCAGTCTAATATAACACCCAGGTATTTTACTGTAGTGGATAAAGTGACAGGACATCCTTCCAAGTTAAAGTTGTATTGTGAGAGGTTTTGAGGGCAGTTTTTTTGGACCAATAAGTAATACCTCCGTTTTATCTGAATTTAATAACAGAAAATAACACGTCATCCAGTATTTAATATCTTCAACACACGCTGTCAGTTTAGATAATTTAGCGTTTTCATCTGGTCGTGATGAAATATATAATTGAGTGTCATCAGCATAACAGTGGAAATTAATTCCATGTTTTCTTATAATATTACCAAGTGGCAGCATATATATTGAGAATGGCAGAGGGCCTAACACGGATCCTTGCGGCACCCCATAGTCTACTGACGTTATCTTTTATTTTTCCCCATTTAGACAGACAAAATGGTAGCGGTCTGATAAGTACGATCTAAACCAGTTTAATGCCTGTCCCTGAACACCAGTGTAATCTTGAAGTCGATCTAAGAGTATTTTATGATCTATAGTATCGAACGCAGCACTAAGATCGAGTAGAACTAGTATTGAGATACAGCCTTGGTCAGAATCCTGAAGTAAATCATTTGTGATTTTAACGAGCGCAGTTTCTGTGCTATGATGCGGCCTGAATCCTGATTTTAACCTTGGGACCAAAAATATGTTCAGTAGGTCAAATATGGACATCTGTACAGCCATAAAATGTAAAAAAACAAAAAAACAAAACAAAGTCAAATCTTTTTGTGGAACTTTTGGCTAGCAATTGGATTCAGAAGGGTAATTAACGAATATGTATGTATGGTAAGTTAGTGTTCAAGGACTCTTGGGCCAAAATATGTTCAGTAAGTTAAATATTGATGTCTGTACAGCCAAAACTTGATAAAAAAATTAAAATAAAAAAAAACTTTACAAAATCTTTTGTGGGACTTTTGGCTGGTAATTGGATTCAGAAGGGAAGTCAATAAGTATGTATAGTAAATTAGTGTTTATGGTCTCTTAGTCCTAAAACATATTCAGTAGGACAAATATTCACTTCTTGTACAGCCATAACATGTAAAAAAACGAATAATAATTTTTTTAACCTTTTGTGGACCTTTTAGTTACTTATTGGAATCAGAAGTGAATTCAATGAGTGACTATCTTTACCTTTGGGCCAAGAATATGTTCCGAAGGTCAAATATGGACTTCTGTACAGCCATAACACGTAAAACAAATTTTTAAACCTTTTGTGGAACTTTTGGCTAGTAATGGGAATAAGAAGGGTAGTCAATGAGTATGCATAGTAAATCAGTGTTTATGGAGTCTTTGGTCAAAAATATGTTCAATAAGTTAAATATGGACTTCTTTATAGCCAAAACATGTAAAAAAATGTTTTTAAAAACTTTAAAACAAAATTTTGTGGGGCTTCTGGCTGTTAATTGGATTCAGAAGGGAAGTCAATGAGTATGTATAGTAAGTTAGTGTTTAAGGACTCTTAGGCCAAAAACATGTTCAGTAGGTCAAATATGGACTTCTGTACAGCCATAACATGTAAAAAAATATATTTTTTTAACCTTTTGTGGACCTTTTAGCTACTAATTTTAATCAGAAGGGAAGTCAGTGAGTGACTTTTTTGACCGTTGGGCCAAAAATATGTTCACTAGGTAAAATATGAATTTCTGTACAGCCATAACTTGTAAAAAAATAAAATAAAATAAAACCTTTAAAAACTTTTTGTGGAACTTTTGGCTAGCAACTGGATTCTGAAGGGAAATCAACAAGTATATATAGTAAGTTAGTGTTTAAGGACTGTTGGTACAAAAATATGTTTAGTGGGTCAAATATGGACTTCTGTACAGCCTAAACATGTAAAAAAAAATGTGTTGACCTTTTAGCTACTGATTGGAATTAGGAGTTATGGCTTCTGTATGGCTTAATGTAAAATAAGGACTCGAGTATGTATAGCAACTTAATATTTAAGGACTCTTTGGTCAAAAATATGTTCAAAATAATTCAGTTGTGCATTAAAGAATAACATATGTTTTGTTTCAGTGCGTTTCAATAAATTGTTGTGTTATATACGGGGATGACATATTTTGCACCATCTAACAATGCTTTGCGTATTAAGGAGATAACACATCATGTTAACTTTTGCAGTACATACAAGAATAAGCTTGTTCTGTTGTGTATTGAAAAGAGAACACACCAAACGTGTGCTTTTCCGTTGCACTGCATACAAGAACTCGGTGTGAATTGAAGAGACAAGGGATTTTGCATTGCATTGCATTCAAGAACTCGCTGTGCAGTGAAGAAACAAGGGATTTTGCATTGCATTGCATTCAAAAACTCGGTGTGCATTGAAGAGAATAGTGGTTTTGCATTGCAATGCACACAAAACACATTGTGCATTGAATAGATTAGTGCGTTTGCATTGCATCGCAATAAAAAAAACTTGTGCATTGATGAGATTAGTACTTTTGCAATGCATACAAGACTCGGTGTGCATTGAACAGTGTGGCGGGGTGGGCGTGGTCCCGCGAGGTCTGTAGCGGGAGAGAGAGGGCGGAGCCGAGCGGTCGGTAAGTAGGTCAAGTGCAAATGACGAACACCTGTCTCTGATTGCAGTAATTGGCGTGGAGAGACCGCATATAAGCGGCTGCTGGGAGAGAGTGGGGAGAGAGAGACCGACTGGGACTTGCCACGTGAGCTGCCAAACAAGACCTGAGTGACTGTGCTGTACAAGAGAGATCAACTAAAAGAGAGAAGAGTGAACCATTGATGATTGAGGCGCCCTCGTGCGTGATTTATGTTTGTTTATGAGAAAGACTGTTTAATAAAGTTGCAAGTCCCAGTCACGCCGACCCCGCCTTCTTCCTTCCTGACCAAGAGTATTCCGAACCGCTTCACACTGGTGCCGAAACCCGGGAAGGAAGAAGAGAGCCGCCGCCATGCAGACCCCGCCAAAGACGCCGCTTGCGGACCTGGTGTCATCGCTCGCTGGTCTTCACCAACAGACCCACGAAGATCTGCTGGCCGTGAGGGCCGAGCAGGACAAACGTTTTGAGGCCCTCATTCTTGCCCAGCATGAAGACCGCGAGCTGTTCCGGAGCTGGATGGTCCGGGAGATTCCGGCCACCCCCCCGTCTACAACCGACTCGGCCGCCACCATCCACCTCTCGAAGATGGGCCCCGAGGATGATCCGGAGGCGTTCATCGACCTCTTCGAGAGGTCCGCCGAGTCCCGGGGGTGGCCCCGGACGGACTGGCCAATGCGGCTCCTGCCGCTGTTGTCAGGAGAAGCGCAGGTAGCCGCACACCAACTGCCAGTCCAGAATCTCCTGGACTACGAAGACCTGAAGCGCGCCATCCTGCAGCGGGTCGGCCGGAGCCCAGAGCAACAGCGGCAGCGCTTCCGAAGCCTGACCCTCGGCGAGTCCGGCCGACCCTTCACCTTCGCGCACCAGCTCCGGGACTCGTGCCGCAAGTGGCTGATGGCCGGCGGAGGCGACGTCGAGGGAATCATCGACCGTGTGGTGCTGGAGCAGTTCGTCGCGCGGCTTCCCCAGAAGACCGCGCAGTGGGTCCAGTGCCACCGCCCGACGTCGCTGTCCCAGGCCATCCAGTTGGCGGAGGACCACATGGTGGCGTGCCACGGGGTCGGCGAGCCCCTTCCTTCGGCTTCTCTCTCTCTCTCTCTCTCTTCTCCTCCCCCCCCTCTTCTCTCCAAGCCTGTCCCTCTTCCCAGGTCGCGCAGCGGGTTTCCGCCCAGGCCAGCACCGAGGTGGAGGACAGGGCTGCCCGCGGAGGTTCCGGCAGTACCACGACCATCAGCTAGAGGAGGGGGAGCCACCAGCGACCCGTTCCCCACCACGTCCGCGTCGGCGCTCTCTCCGCGCCAATTTGGGGAACCGCTGCCAGCCACTAGAGTGGCGGGGAAGTCTGGGCCGGCTTGTTGGCGTTGTGGGGATCCCGGACATTTTATCGATCGGTGTCCGGTGATGGAGGTGGGGACATTGATCCGGGTCCCCGACGCGCCGCAAGCTGCCCCCGATCAAGCTGGCCTGTACCAGATACCCGTGAGTATCAAGGGGGGTACTTATCAAGCTCTGGTGGATTCAGGGTGTAACCAGACCTCCATCCATCAAAGCTTGATTCAACCTAAGGCGTTGGTTAACGGCCGCGTGGTTAAGGTACGGTGTGTGCACGGGGAAGTGGTGGACTATCCGTTGTTGCCCGTGGATATTCAATTTCGGGGTAAAACGCATAGTGTTGAGGTTGCAGTTAACCCGCACCTCCGGCATCCACTAATTTTGGGTACTAATTGGCCAGGATTTAATAAACTATTGGGGCACTTGTGTGTGGATGCCTCTTGGGGAAAGTGTAAAAAAAGGAAAGAGACGGTTGCTCAGGTGGGAGAGGTGGATTCGGGACCTCTGGGTGCTCTTCCAGGGGAACAGAGCGGTCTCGAGCTACCCAGCCTCACAGACCGCGATGATTTTCCCCTGGAGCAGTCCCAGGATGAGACGCTTAAACATGCGTTTACTCAGGTCCGTTCCATCGACGGCCATCTCCTCCATCCTGACCAGCCGCTCTCTTATCCTTATTTTTCTGTTTTAAAAGATAGGTTGTATCGAGTGACCCAAGACGCTCAGACAAAACAAGATACAACCCAGTTGTTAGTGCCTAAAAGCCGTCGGGAAATGCTTTTCCAGGCGGCTCACGCGAATCCTATGGCCGGGCATTTAGGAACAGCGGCGACACTTAACCGTCTAATGGCCCGATTTTTCTGGCCGGGCATTCACGAGAATGTACGCAGGTGGTGTGCGTCTTGTCGTGAATGTCAGTTGGTGAATCCACCGGCCACCCCAAAAGCACCATTGTGCCCGCTCCCGTTGATGCAGGTCCCCTTCGAACGAATTGGCATGGACCTCATCGGGCCATTGGAACGGTCAGCACGTGGGCATCGCTTTGCATTGGTTCTGGTGGACTATGCAACACGATACCCGGAGGCAGTTCCGCTCCGCACTATTTCGGCGAAAAGTGTCGCGAGCGCACTGTTTTCCTTAATCTCCCGGGTGGGAATCCCGAAAGAGATTCTCACCGATCAGGGCACGGCGTTCATGTCACGAACGATTCGCGAACTGTATGAATTATTGGGCATTAAATCGGTTCGCACCAGCGTCTATCACCCACAAACAGATGGTCTGGTGGAACGATTTAATCGCACATTGAAATCCATGATTCGTAAGTTCGTTCACGAGGACGCCAAAAATTGGGATAGGTGGCTAGAGCCTCTGTTGTTCGCTGTTCGCGAGGTCCCGCAAGCCTCCACGGGGTTTTCCCCCTTCGAGCTTCTCTATGGACGCCAGCCTCGGGGGGTGCTGGATGTCCTTAGGGAGGCTTGGGAGGACGGACCTTCGGCGAGTAAAAATGAAATTCAGTATGTCCTGGACCTGAGAACAAAACTCCACACTTTGGGGCGGCTGTCAATGGAGAATTTGTTGCAGGCTCAGGACAGACAACGACAGCTCTACAACAGAGGCACTAGACTGCGTCAATTTTCACCGGGAGATAAAGTCCTTGTATTACTCCCTACGTCGAGTTCTAAATTACTCGCGAAGTGGCAAGGGCCCTTTGAGGTCACACGGCGAGTTGGCGAGCTCAACTATGAGGTCGTGCGGTCGGATAGGGACGGGGCACGTCAAATCTATCACCTCAACCTCCTCAAAAAATGGTCTGAGGCGGAGTCAGTGATGCTTGCGACGGTAGTGAGCGGAGAGGAGGATCTCGGGCCGGAGGCGGTCCAAAAGCCTCAATCTATCGCTCTGGCCTCGGGAGGAGACCACCTCTCACCCTCGCAGCTCACTGACGTAAGTCGTTTACAAGCAGAATTTGCTGACGTCTTCTCGCCCCTACCCGGCCGGACCGACCTCATTCAGCACCACGTTGAGACGGAGCCGGGCGTGGTTGTTCGCAGCCGGCCTTATCGCTTACCTGAACACAAGAAAAAAGTCGTTCAGGCAGAATTAGAAGCTATGCTAGACATGGGGGTAATAGAAGAGTCCAACAGTGACTGGGCGAGCCCGATTGTTTTAGTCCCTAAACCTGACGGCTCGGTCCGGTTCTGCGTGGACTACCGTAAGGTAAACGCGGTGTCAAAATTCGATGCTTATCCAATGCCAAGGGTTGACGAATTGCTTGATCGGCTAGGAACTGCTCGTTTTTATTCGACACTGGACTTAACAAAGGGATATTGGCAGATCCCCTTGTCTCCTCTATCCAAAGAAAAAACAGCTTTCACCACGCCGTTTGGATTACACCAATTTATCACCCTTCCTTTCGGCTTGTTCGGGGCTCCTGCGACCTTCCAGCGTCTGATGGACAGAATTCTCCGGCCGCATGCTGCATATGCCGCTGCCTATCTAGATGATATCATCATCTATAGTGCGGACTGGCAGCGTCATATGCAGCACTTGCGAGCTGTCCTGAAGACGCTGAGAAGGGCGGGGCTCACGGCCAACCCAAAGAAGTGTGCGATTGGGCGGGTGGAGGTAAGATATCTGGGCTTCCACTTGGGTCATGGGCAGGTGCGTCCCCAAATTGATAAGACCGCAGCCGTTGCGACCTGTCCGAGACCCAAGACCAAAAAGGAGGTTAGACAGTTCCTGGGGCTGGCGGGGTATTACAGGAGGTTTGTGCCTAATTATTCGGAGCTCGCCAGCCCGCTGACTGATCTAACTAAAAAGGAGGTGCCAGATACAGTTCAGTGGACGGAGCGGTGCCAGCAGGCTTTTACCCAGATAAAGGCTGCTCTGTGTGGTGGACCGCTCCTACAAGCTCCTAACTTTTCTCTCCCTTTTTCCCTACAGACTGACGCCTCGGACAGGGGGTTGGGCGCAGTCCTGTCCCAGGAGGTGGAGGGTGAAGAGCGGCCGGTGCTGTACATCAGTCGCAAGCTCTCTAAGAGAGAGACGATGTACAGCACCATAGAGAAGGAGTGTTTGGCCATCAGGTGGGCCGTTCTCACCCTTCGCTATTACCTCCTCGGGCGGGAGTTCACCCTCTGTTCGGATCACGCCCCCTTGCAGTGGCTCCACCGCATGAAAGATACCAACGCGCGGATCACCCGTTGGTATCTGGCGTTACAACCCTTTAAGTTCAAGGTGGTCCACAGGCCGGGTGCTCAGATGGCTGTGGCTGACTTCCTCTCCAGGAGGGGGGGGGGGGGGAGGCTGCAGGCCGGATGGCTCCCCGGCCTGAGACGGGCGGTGGGGGTATGTGGCGGGGTGGGCGTGGTCCCGCGAGGTCTGTAGCGGGAGAGAGAGGGCGGAGCCGAGCGGTCGGTAAGTAGGTCAAGTGCAAATGACGAACACCTGTCTCTGATTGCAGTAATTGGCGTGGAGAGACCGCATATAAGCGGCTGCTGGGAGAGAGTGGGGAGAGAGAGACCGACTGGGACTTGCCACGTGAGCTGCCAAACAAGACCTGAGTGACTGTGCTGTACAAGAGAGATCAACTAAAAGAGAGAAGAGTGAACCATTGATGATTGAGGCGCCCTCGTGCGTGATTTATGTTTGTTTATGAGAAAGACTGTTTAATAAAGTTGCAAGTCCCAGTCACGCCGACCCCGCCTTCTTCCTTCCTGACCAAGAGTATTCCGAACCGCTTCACAAACAGATTAGTGCTTTTGCATTGCATTGCATACAAGAACTCGTTGTGCATTTAAGAAAATAGTGGCTTTGCATTGCAATGCACACAAAACACATTGTGCATTGAATAGATTAGTGCGTTGCATTGCATTGCATATAAGAACTTTGTGTGCATTGAAGAGACAAGTGATTTTGTATTGCATTGCATTCAAACACTCGGTGTGCATTGAAGAGAATAGTGGTTTTGCATTGCAATGCATACAAAACACATTGTGCATTGAAGAGACAAGTGATTTTGCATTGCATCGCAATAAAAAAAACTTGTGCTTTGACCAGATTAGTGGTTTTGCATTGCAATGCATACAAGAACTCCTTGTGCATTTAAGAAAATAGTGGTTTTGCATTGCAATGCACACAAAACACATTGTGCATTGAATAGATTAGTGCGTTTGCATTGCATAGCATTTAAAAAAAAACTTGTGAATTGACGAGATTAGTGCTTTTGCATTGCAATGCATACGAAACTCAGTGTGCATTGAAGAGACAAGTGATTTTGCATTGCATTGCATATAAGAACTTTGTGTGCATTGAAGAGACAAGTGATTTTGCATTGCATTGCATTCAAGAACTCATTGTGCATTGAAGAGACAAGGGATTTTGTATTGCATTGCATTCAAACACTCGGTGTGCATTGAAGAGAATAGTGGTTTTATATTGCAATGCATAGAAAACACATTGTGCATTGAAGAGACAAGTGATTTTGCATTGCATCGCAATAAAAAAACTTGTGCTTTGACCAGATTAGTGCTTTTGCATTGCAATGCATACAAGACTTTTTTTGCATTGAAGAGACAAGTAATTTTGCATTGCATTGCATATAAGAACTTTGTGTGCATTGAAGAGACAAGTGATTTTGCATTGCATTGCATTCAAGAACTCGTTGTGCATTGAAGAGACAAGTGATTTTGTATTGCATGGCATTCAAACACTCTGTGTGCATTGAAGAGAATAGTGGTTTTGCATTGCAATGCATACAAAACACATTGTGCATTGAAGAGACAAGTGATTTTGCATTGCATCGCATTAAAAAACACCTGTGCATTGACGAGATTAGTGCTTTTGCATTGCATTGCATATAAGAACTTTTTGTGCATTGAAGAGACAAGTGATTTTGCATTGCATTCAAGAACTCGTTGTGCATTTAATAGAATAGTGCTTTTGCATTGCAATGCATACTAAACTCATTGTGCATTGAAGAGACAATTGATTTTGCATTGCATTGCAATAAAAAAAACTTGTGCTTTGACCAGATTAGTGCTTTTGCATTGCAATGCATACAATACTTTTTTTGCATTGAAGAGACAAGTGATTTTGCATTGCATTGCATTCAAGAACTCGTTGTGCATTGAGGAGACAATTGATTTTGTATTGCATTGCATTCAAACACTCGGTGTGCATTGAAGAGAATAATGGTTTTGCCTTGCAATGCATACAAAACACATTGTGCATTAAAGAGACAAGTGATTTTGCATTGCATCGCATTAAAAAACACCTGTGCATTGACGAGATTAGTGCTTTTGCATTGCATTGCATATAAGAACTTTTTGTGCATTGAAGAGACAAGTGATTTTGCATTGCATTCAAGAACTCGTTGTGCATTTAAGAGAATAGTGCTTTTGCATTGCAATGCATACTAAACTCATTGTGCATTGAAGAGACAAGTGATTTTGCATTGCATTGCATATAAGAACTTTTTGTGCATTGAAGAGACAAGTGATTTTGCATTGCATCGCATTAAAAAACACTTGTGCATTGACGAGATTAGTACTTTTGCATTGCAATGTATACAAAACACATTGTGCATTGAAAAGACAATTGATTTTGTATTGCATTGCATTCAAACACTCGGTGTGCATTTAAGAGAATAGTGCTTTTGCATTGCCTTGCATATAAGAACTTTTTGTGCATTGAAGAGACAAGTGATTTTGCATTGCATTGCATTCAAGAACTCGATGTGCATTGAAGAGACAAGTGATTTTGTATTGCATTGCATTCAAACACTCGGTGTGCTTTGATCAGATTAGTGCTTTTGCATTGCATTGCATATAAGAACTTTGTGTGCATTGAAGAGACAAGTGATTTTGCATTGCATTGCATTCAAGAACTCGTTGTGCATTGAAGAGACAAGGGATTTTCTATTGCATTGCATTCAAACACTCGGTGTGCATTGAAGAAAATAGTGATTTTGCATTGCAATGCATACAAAACACATTTTGCATTGAAGAGACAAGTGATTTTGCATTGCATCGCAATAAAAACAAATTGTGCTTTGACCAGATTAGTGCTTTTGCATTGCAATGCATACAAGACTTTTTTTGCATTGAAGAGACAAGTAATTTTGCATTGCATTGCATTCAAGAACTTGTTATGCATTGAAGAGACAATTGATTTTGTATTGCATTGCATTCAAACACTCGGTGTGCATTGAAGAGAAATGCTGTTTCACTAAACGAGGTTCGGGAGGAACATGTCAGATAATTGACACAGGTGGAGAGTACTCAGCTAATCAACAAAGAGGTATATATACGCAGCCGTCCTACCTCCATTTTGTTGACAGTTTTTTCAGCATCCCTCCACCACCCCTTCTCCACATCTTGCCCTATCTTTTAGTTCTAAACCACTTACATACGGGGGGTACTCTGGGTTCGGGCCGAAGTCCGAGCTCGAAGCCCTCCCCCCCGGACAGCACGCCAAATACGCAATTCAATTAACTCTCTACAAATTATATGTAAGTGTGAACTCGTGAATAATGGTTTTGCCTTGCAATGCATACAAAACACATTGTGCATTGAAGAGACAAGTGATTTTGCATTGCATCGCATTAAAAAACACTTGTGCATTGACGAGATTAGTACTTTTGCATTGCAATGCATTAAAAAAAATTGTGCATTGACGAGATTAGTGCTTTTGCATTGCATTGCATATAAGAACTTTTTGTGCATTGAAGAGACAAGTGATTTTGCATTGCAATGCACACAAAACACTGTGCATTGAATAGATTAGTGCGTTTGCATTGCATAGCATTAAAAAAAACTTGTGAATTGACGAGATTAGTGCTTTTGCATTGCATTGCAAATAAGAGTGTGCACTGAAGAGACAAGTGATTTTGCATTGCATTCAAGAACTCGTTGTGCATTGAATAGATTAGTGCGTTTGCATTGCATCGCAATAAAAAAAACTTGTGCTTTGATCAGATTAGTGCTTTTGCATTGCAATGCATACAAGTCTTTTTGTGCATTGAAGAGACAAGTGATTTTGCATTGCATTCAAGAACTCGTTGTGCATTGAAGAGAATATTGGTTTTGCATTGCAATGCATACAAAACACATTGTGCATTGAAGAGACAAGTGATTTTGCATTGCATTCAAGAACTCGTTGTGCATTGAAGAGAATATTGGTTTTGCATTGCAATGCATACAAAACACATTGTGCATTGAAGAGACAAGTGATTTTGCATTGCATCGCATTAAAAATAGACTTGTGCATTGACGAGATTAGTGCTTTTGCATTGCATTGCATATAAGAACTTTTTGTGCATTGAAGAGACAAGTGCTTTTGCATTGCATTGCATATAAGAACTTTGTGTGCATTGAAGAGACAAGTGATTTTGCATTGCATTGCATTCAAGAACTCGTTGTGCATTGAAGAGACAAGTGATTTTGTATTGCATTGCATTCAAACACTCTGTGTGCATTGAAGAGAATAGTGGTTTTGCATTGCAATGCATACAAAACACATTGTGCATTGAAGAGACAAGTGATTTCGCATTGCATCGCAATAAAAAAAACTTGTGCTTTGACCAGATTAGTGCTTTTGCATTGCAATGCATACAATACTTTTTTTGCATTGAAGAGACAAGTGATTTTGCATTGCATTGCATTCAAGAACTCGTTGTGCATTGAAGAGACAATTGATTTTGTATTGCATTGCATTCTAACACTCGGTGTGCATTGAAGAGAATAGTGGTTTTGCATTGCAATGCATACAAAACACATTGTGCATTGAAGAGACAAGTGATTTTGCATTGCATCGCATTAAAAACACTTGTGCATTGACGAGATTAGTACTTTTGCATTGCAATGCATACAAGACTCGGTGTGCATTGAACAGATTAGTGCTTTTGCATTGCAATGCATTAAAAAAATTGTGCATTGACGAGATTAGTGCTTTTTGCATTGCATGGCATATAAGAACTTTTTGTGCATTGAAGAGACAAGTGATTTTGCATTGCAATGCACACAAAACACTGTGCATTGAATAGATTAGTGCGTTTGCATTGCATAGCATTAAAAAAACTTGTGAATTGACGAGATTAGTGCTTTTGCATTGCATTGCATATAAGAGTGTGCACTGAAGAGACAAGTGATTTTGCATTGCATTCAAGAACTCGTTGTGCATTGAAGAGACAAGTGATTTTGTATTGCATTGCATTCAAACACTTGGTGTGCATTGAATAGATTAGTGCGTTTGCATTGCATCGCAATAAAAAAAACTTGTGCTTTGATCACATTAGTGCTTTTGCATTGCAATGCATACAAGACTTTTTGTGCATTGAAAAGACAATTGATTTTGTATTGCATTGCATTCAAACACTCGGTGTGCATTTAAGAGAATAGTGCTTTTGCATTGCATTGCATATAAGAACTTTTTGTGCATTGAAGAGACAAGTGATTTTGCATTGCCTTGCATATAAGAACTTTTTGTGCATTGAAGAGACAAGTGATTTTGCATTGCATTGCATTCAAGAACTCGTTGTGCATTGAAGAGACAATTGATTTTGTATTGCATTGCATTCAAACACTCGGTGTGCATTGAAGAGAATAGTGGTTTTGCATTGCAATGCATACAAAACACATTGTGCATTGAAGAGACAAGTGCTTTTGCATTGCATCGCATTAAAAAAGACTTGTGCATTGACGAGATTAGTGCTTTTGCATTGCAATGCATTCTAACACCCATTGTGCATTGAAGAGAATAGTGGTTTTGCATTTCAATGCATACAAAACACATTGTGCATTGAAGAGACAAGTGATTTTGCATTGCATCGCATTAAAAAAGACTTGTGCTTTGACCAGATTAGTGCTTTTGCATTGCAATGCATACAAGACTTTTTTTTGCATTGAAGAGACAAGTGATTTTGCATTGCATCGCATTAAAAAACACTTGTGCATTTACGAGATTAGTACTTTTGCATTGCAATGCATACAAGACTCGGTGTGCATTGAAGAGACAATTGATTTTGTATTGCATTGCATTCAAACACTCTGTGTGCATTGAAGAGAATAGTGGTTTTGCATTGCAATGCATACAAAACACATTGTGCATTGAAGATACAAGTAATAATTTGTTACATTTATATAGCGCTTTTCTAGGCACTCAAAGCGCTTTACATATAGAAGGGGGAATCTCCTCAACCACCACCAATGTGCAGCATCCACCTGGATAATGCGACGGCAGCCATATTGCGCCAGAACGCCCACCACACACCAGCTGTTTGGTGGAGAGGAGACAGAGTGATGAAGCCAATCTGTAAATGGGGATGATTAGGAGGCCATCATGGAGAGGGGCCAATGGGCAAATTTGGCCAGGATGCCGGGGTTACACCCCTACTCTTTATCGAAGGACATCCTGGGATTTTTAATGACCACAGAGAGTCAGGACCTCGGTTTAACGTCTCATCCGAATGACAAGTGATTTTGCATTGCATCGCATTAAAAAAGACTTGTGCATTGACGAGATTAGTGCTTTTGCATTGCATTGCATATAAGAACTTTTTGTGCATTGGAGAGACAAGTGATTTTGCATTGCATTCAAGAACTCGGTGTGCATTTAAGAGAATAGTGCTTTTGCATTGCAATGTATACTAAACTCATTGTGCATTGAAGAGACAAGTGATTTTGCATTTCTTTGCATTCAAGAACTCGGTGTGCATTGAAATGATTAGTGCTTTTGCCTTGCACTACACACAAGACTCGTTGTGCATTGAAGAGATAAGTGCTGTTGCATTGCATTAGATATAAGAACTTTTTGTGCATTGAAGAGACAAGTGATTTTGCATTGCATTGCATTCAAGAAGTCAGTGTGTATTGAAGAGATTAGTGCTTTTGTGCTTGGCCCAAAAATTTGTTCAGTAGGTCCAATATGGACTTCTTGTCCAACACTAACATGTTAAAAAAAATTATAAATAAAAACTTTAAAATATTTTTTTGGAGCTTTTGGCTAGTAATGGGAATAGAAGGGAAGTCAATGAGTATATATATTAAGTTAGTGTTTGAGGTCTCTTAGGCCAAAAATATGTTCAGTTGGTCAAATATGAATTTCTGTACAGCCATAACATGAAAAACAAATGAAATAAAACCTTTAAAAGGGGGGGGGGGGGGGGGTGGCTTTTGGCTTGCAATTGGAATCAGAAGGAAAGTGTGTACAGTAAGTTAGTGTTTAAGGACTGTTGGGACGAAAATATGTTCAGTAGGTAAAATGTGGACTTCTGTACAGCCATAATATGTGGAGAGAAAAAAAAAAAAAACTTTTGTAGACCTGTAATCTACTTTTTGGAATCAGAAGGGAAGTCAATGAGTGACCTTTTTTTACCTTTGGGCCAAAAATATGTTCAGTAGGTCAAATATGGACTTCAGTACAGCCATAATATGTGGAGAAAAAAAAAAAAAAACTTTTGTAGACCTGTAAGCTACTTTTTGGAATCAGAAGGGAAGTCAATGAGTGACCTTTTTTTACCTTTGGGCCAAAAATATGTTCAGTAGGTCAAATATGGACTTCAGTACAGCCATAGCATGTAAACAAAAAAATGTAACCTTTTTTAGACCTTTTAGCTGCTAATTGGAACGAGAAGAGAAGTCAATGAGTGACTTTTTGTCCTTTGGGACAAAAATATGTTTTTGGGAAGTCTATAAGTATGTATAGTGAATTAGTGTGTATGGACTCTTAGTCCAAAAACATGTTCAGTGGGTCAAATATGGACTTCTAGTACAGCCATAATATGTAAAAATAAAATAAAAACTTTTGTAGACATTTTAGCTACTAATTGGAACCAGAAGGGAAGTCAATGAATGACTTTTTGACCTTTGGGACAAAAATTTGTTCAGTAGGTAAAATATGGACTTTGTACTGCCAAAAAAAAAAAATTATAACCTTTTTTAGACCTGTAAGCTACTTATTGGAAACAGAAGGGAAGTCAATGAGTGACTTTTTGACCTTTGGGACAAAAATATGTTCAGTAGGTCAAATATGGACGTCTGTACAGCCATAACATGTCAAACATTTTTGTGGAAATTTTGGCTAGTAAAGGGAATAAGAAGGGAAGTCAATGAGTATGTATAGTAAATTAGTGTTTAAGGACTCTTAGGCCTAAAACATGTTCTTTAGGTCAAATATGGACTTCTGTACGGCCAAAACATGTATAACAAAAAAATGTGGACCTTTTAACTACTAATTGGAATCAGAATGGAAGTCAATGAGTATGTATAGTGAATTAGTGTGTATGGACTTAGTCCAAAAACATGTTCAGTAGGTCAAATATGGACTTCTTGTACAGCCATAATATGTAAAACAAAAAAAATCAAAAAATATTTAAAACCTTTTGTAGACGTTTTAGCTACTAATTGGAACCAGAAGGGAAGTCAATGAGTGACTTTTTGACCTTTGGGACAAAAATATGTTCAGTAGGTCAAATATGAACTTCTGTACAGCCAAAAAAAAAAATGTATAACCTTTTTTAGACCTGTAAGCTACTTAATGTAAACAGAAGGGAAGTCAATGAGTGACTTTTTGACCTTTGGGACAAAAATATGTTCAGTAGGTCAAATATGGACTTCTGTACAGCCATAACATGTCAAACATTTTTGTGGAAATTTTGGCTAGTAAAGGGAATAAGAAGGGAAGTCAATGAGTATGTATAGTAAATTAGTGTTTAAGGACTCTTAGGCCTAAAACATGTTCTTTAGGTCAAATATGGACTTCTGTACGGCCAAAACATGTATAACAAAAAAATGTGGACCTTTTAACTACTAATTGGAATCAGAATGGAAGTCAATGAGTATGTATAGTGAATTAGTGTGTATGGACTCTTGGTCCAAAAACATGTTCAGTAGGTCAAATATGGACTTCTTGTACAGCCATAATATGTAAAAATAATAATAATAATAATAATTTAAATTAAAACCTTTTGTTGACCTTTTAGCTACTAATTGGAACCAGAAGGAAAGTCAATGAGTGACTTTTTGACCTTTGGGACAAAAATTTGTTCAGTATGTCAAATATGGACTTCTTGTACAGCCATAATATGTAAAAAAAAAAAAAAAATGTAAACCTTTTTTAGACCTGTAAGCTATTTTACTGACTCTTAGTGCAAAAACACGTTCAGTAGGTCAAATATGGACTTCTTGTACAGCCTTAATATGTAAAAAAAAAAAAAAAAAAAAACTTTTGTAGACGTTTTAGCTACTAATTGGAACCAGAAGGCAAGTCAATGAGTGACTTTTTGACCGTTGGGCCAAGAATATGTTCAGTAGGTCAAATATGGACTTCTGAACAGCCATAACGTAAAAAAAAAAAATAATAATTACAACCTTTTTGTGGAACTTTTGGCTAGCAATTGGATTTAGAAGGGAAGTCAACGAGTGTGTATGTATAGTAAGTTAGTGTTCAAGGACTCTTGGGCCAAAAATATGTTCAGTAAGTTAAATGGACTTTGTACAGCCATAATATGTAAAAAAAAAAAATTGGATTCAGATTTAAAACATTTTTTTAAAATTAAAACCTTTTGTAGACGTTTTAGCTACTAATTGGAACCAGAAGGAAAGTCAATGAGTGACTTTTTGACCTTTGGGACAAAAACTTGTTCAGTAGGTCAAATATGGACTTCTTGTACAGCCATAATATGTAAAAACAAAAAAAAACAAAAAAATGATAACCTTTTTTAGATCTGTAAGATACTTAATGGAAACAGAAGGGAAGTCAATGAGTGACTTTTTGACCTTTGGGACAAAAATATGTTCAGTAGGTCAAATATGGACTTCTGTACAGCCATAATATGTAAAAAAAAAAAAAAAAAAAAAAAAATAGAAAAAATTAAAACCTTTTTGTCTAACTTTTGGCTAGCAATTGGATTTAGAAGGGAAGTCAAAGAGTGTGTATGTATAGTAAGTTAGTGTTCAAGGACTCTTGGGCCAAAAGTATGTTCAGTAAGTTAAATATGGACTTCTTGTAAAGACAAAACTTGTTTTTAAAAGAAAAAAAATTTTTTAAAAACCTTTTGTGGGACTTTTGGCTGGTAATTGGAATCAGAAGGGAAGTCTATAAGTATGTATAGTGAATTAGTGTGTATGGACTCTTAGTCCAAAAACATGTTCAGTAGGTCAAATATGGACTTCTTGTACAGCCATAATATGTAAAAAAAAAAAATAATAATAATAAAATAAAAAAATTTACCTTTTGTGACCTTTTAGCTACTAATTGGAACCAGAAGGAAAGTCAATGAGTGACTTTTTGACCTTTGGGACAAAAATTTGTTCAGTAGGTCAAATATCGACTTCTGTACAGCCTTAATATGTAAAAAAAAATAAAATAAATAAAAATAAAACCTTCTATGGACGTTTTAGCTACTAATTGGAATCAGAAGGGAAGTCAATGAGTGACTTTTTAGACCTTTGGGAAAAAAACTTGTTCAGAAGGTCAAATATGGACTTCTTGTACAGCCATAATATGTAAAAAAACAAAAACAAATTAAAACCTTTTGTAGACCTTTTAGCTACTAATTGGAACCAGAAGGAAAGTCAATGAGTGACTTTTTGACCTTTGGAAAAAAAAAATTGTTCAGTAGGTCAAATATGGACTTCTTGTACAGCCATAATATGTAAAAAAAAAAAAAAAAAAAAAACCTTTTTTAGACCTGTAAGCTACTTATTGGAATCAGAAGTTAAGTCAATGAGTGAGTGACTTTTTGACCTTTGGGACAAAAAATTTTCAGTAGGTCAAATATGGACTTTGTACAGCCATAATATGTATAAAGAATTTTTTTTTTTACCTTTTGTAGACCTTTTAGCTACTAATTGGAACCAGAAGTTAAGTCAATGAGTGAGTGACTTTTTGACCTTTGGGACAAAAAATTTTCAGTAGGTCAAATATGGACTTCTGTACAGCCATAACATGTAAAAAAATATATAAAAAAAATAAAAATAAAACCTTCTATGGACCTTTTAGCTACTAATTGGAATCAGAAGGGAAGTCAATGAGTGACTTTATAGACCTTTGGGCCAAGAATATATTCAGAAGGTCAAATATAGACTTCTGTACATCCATAACACGTAAAACAAACTTTTAAACCTTTTGTGGGACTTTTGGTTGGTAATTGGAATCAGAAGGGAAGTCTATAAGTATGTATAGTGAATTAGTGTGTATGGACTCTTAGTCCAAAAACATGTTCAGTAGGTCAAATATGGACTTCTTGTACAGCCATAATATGTAAAAAAAAAAAAAATTAAAAAAAAAAAAAAATTTAATTACAACCTTTTGTAGACCTTTTAGCTACTAATTGGAACCAGAAGGAAAGTCAATGAGTGACTTTTTGACCTTTGGAAAAAAAAATTGTTCAGTAGGTCAAATATGGACTTCTTGTACAGCCATAATATGTAAAAAAAAAAAAAAAAAAAAAATTCAAACCTTTTTTATGTGGCGTTCACACCGGACGCGATTCGCGCGAATAATTCGCGCTAATCGCGCGAAGGTGGACGCGTGTACATTTTGAGTTTACTCGCGCGAATCGCGCGTGACATTCACTGCACAACAGATGCGAATTCGCGTCATGGGCGGGGCTTCCGCCAGCAGCTCGTCTCGTTGAGAAATGGCTGACATGGGCTGTGTTTACATGTCTTTTTTTTGTTAATATCTACTGTTAATGTGTGACAAAACGTAGTTTTAAGACTTTTTCAGTCGATAATGTAGTTGTTTAAAGCTCAAATCTGTGGTTTATTTATATAAACAGTGCCTATTTGAACATTTTATCTGCCGTTGTCGGAGCTGTGAGCTCCAGCGGACAGCGGCGCTCAGCGCACGTGAAAGCCGGCGAGGGCAACCTTTCCTCGGCCAGTCCTTCTGCCGTCTACCGCTGGCTCTGATGTCTCTGTGGTGTGTCTCGAGCTATAATTCGTCTTGTAACGGCCGATCTTTGGTCTCATGGATCTATAATTTGTTCCCTGGCAAATCGTTTAGGCTGAGGGCAAAGATAAGTTTCATTACTTTATATTTTTAGGCTATAACTGTACGTTGCAGTTGTAACGTTAGCCGACTAGCACTGACTTTTAATGTTTGACTGCATTGTTTGCTTTATACATTACTTATACTTTTGTATTATTGATCATACATAAACTTGCATTTAACAAAAAGAGACTGGGTTGTGTTTCATGTCATTTAATGTTATCACAGTGATAATCATATTGTCTGAACCAGATATTAATATACAGATTTTCTCCTCATTGTTGACACTACTAGAGCAAGCTCCTGATTGGTTAACGCGGCGCGAAATATCCGCCAAAGTTCAGATTTTTCAACTTGAGCGTTTCGCGCGAATCGCGCGTTCAAAACGCTCAAGTCGCGTCCTTCTCGCCGCCTCAATCGCGCGAATCTCGCCGCAGAATGCCATTTCGCGTCTCTGCATTGACTTAACATGTAAATCACTCGCGCGAATCGCGTCCGGTGTGAACGCACCATTAGACCTATAAGCTACTTATTTGAATCAGAAGGGAAGTCAATGAGTGAGTGACTTTTTAACATTTGGGACAAAAATTTGTTCAGTAGGTCAAATATGGACTTCTGTATAGCCATAAAATGTGAAAAAAAAAAAAAAATGTTAAACCTTTTTTAGACCTGTAAGCTACTTATTGGAATCAGAAGGGAAATCAATGAGTGACTTTTTTACCTTTGGGACAAAAATATGTTCAGTAGGTCAAATATGGACTTCTGAACAGCCATAACATGTAAAAAAAAATAATAATAATAAAAAAATATTAAAACCTTTTTATGGAACTTTTGCCAAGCAATTGGATTCAGAAGGGAAGTCAAAGAGTGTGTATGTATAGTAAGTTAGTGTTCAAGGACTCTTGGGCAAAAATATGTTCAGTAAGTTAAATATGGACTTCTTGAATGGCCATAATATGTATAAAAAAATAAAATTAAAAATTAAAACCTTCTGTGGGACCTTTTAGCAACAAATTGGAATCAGAAGGGAAGTCAATGAGTGACTTTTTTGACCCTTGGGACAAAAATATGTAGCCTGGCTCCGCCCTCCTACGTACTTCCGCTCAATTTTCATTTTCCTTCAGTACTACGTCTGGGACTGCGGTGCATAGTTGCCAAGTCCGCGTATAACACGCGACTTTGGGCTTCTTTTTTTGGCAAGTCGCGTTAAAAAAATCACGAGTCGCGGGTTGCGGTTTTTTGGGCTTATTTTAAAAAATGTGGTTGCTTGTTAGGAAAATATAATAAGCAACTTCATTTCTTTACATTTATGGTCACTGTTTTGTCCAATACATTGACTGACACTGTCTTCTCTCAGCTAATAGCCATTCAGTGCAACTATACAAGTGCTGTAGTAATCCGTCCTCATACATCCCGCCTCCATCTCCCCCTCATTGAAGAGAAATCGCGTTCAACGTGCAGGCATGTGACGTTATAAATGCACGTAATGATAGTAGACTAAATAGACGTAGCCTATACATTTTTACAAACCATGCCACCAGCAGAGATGTACAGAGATGGAGAGGAAACGGGGAGGAGAGGCACCTAATTTAATTTTAAAAAATATTTTTGTAATGTATTTAAAATGACAGGCTATTATTAAAAAAACAAGTATACTAATAATAACAGTCGGTATGGTTTGAATTTATTTTATTATAAATATGTGGCTATATTGCAGCGCTCCCTTGCTTGATGTGTCCCAATGTGCATACTATCAATCGTATCGTAATTAATAGTATGTGACCAGGGCTCGACATAAGCAATGGCCCGATGGCCCGGGGCCAGTAAAAGAGTATGTCGGGCTAGTTGAGCGGGCCAGTGATTGGCCATCCGCAAAGGCAAAACAAATGTCATACCCAGTGGCGCGAAGAGTGTCAATGTTACTTCAATTTTTTTATTACGTATTAAAATGGCAAATAACTACGAGGCTAATAAACACTGCTTACCATATCGTGAAGAGTGAGCTTCCCTTTACTTCCTACAAGATAACGGTCGCTCTTCTCAAGAAGAATGGCGAAGACGTTGGCTCTCAGTACCTCACCGATGTAGCATGTCGAAGGTAAGTTACTCAACTAGCTAGCTAATATATCACCGTAACTTTGCTCATAAATGATAGATCCAAAGTGCGAGTGCTTGACTTGTGTCATGAGTGAATTTGGGTGTCATTCCAAAGGCAGCGCTTGCGCTCCGAAACAGACCGAGACGAGTAAATTATACTTTCGGTTTCATGTGCACGTCAGGGATGGCTGACGCAAAACTTTAGTTCCGAAGCTTTGCGCGATCCGAAGCTCAGATGTTTCAAGTCGAACGATCCGAAGCGTGATTCAAAACACCTATGTCACGTGACTACGGCTAAACGAAGCCAAAGATATCTTGTATAATGTGTATCTTTGTTAATTGTTCATCTTTTGTTATATATATATATATATATATATATATATATATATATATGTATATGTATATGTTTTTTTTTTTTTTTTGCTACAGTTTTTAAATAGTTTATATACATTTTTATATTTATTTTTCTGATGCTTCTCTTTGTCATATATAACAATAACTTGCATATTATTGAATACGACTGTTGGTTAGACAAAAACTCATAGTTACAATGACAAATTGGTTATATTTTTGCATGTCTCCAGGGGCTCTTTAGCACTTAATTCATGTACTCCATTTGCTGTATTGATTAATCCTAATGTATACAATACATACAGCTTAATGAAAAAGTTTTCCTTATATTTCTTTCAGGGCCAATAAAAATATAGAAGGGGCCAGTGGGAATTTTTTTTAATGTTGAGCCCTGATGTGACATTAGTAATTTTCAATACTATTTAGGGCAGATAGTATATGCACATTGAGATGTAGGGCTTATCTTTTACAAGGTTTTGCAGTGTGTGTGTTCACTATTTACTGCTCCTAATATGTGTGCACTAACTCCGACTATGGGTTACCATAATTGGCCTTCATGTCACTTTTTCTCTTTTTCCATCTCCAAACCTCTTCTGTTCACAGCTGATTGGAGGATATTGAGTGTCCTTTATTGCAATCTGTTTTTGCTTTTCAAACTCCGAAAGGTTTCAGTGTAATATGTTGCAGGCCCATTTATTGATAAAAAAATATTTATTATAAATAATATTGATGATAATAAATAATTTAATAATATTGGGCTTGTTTTGGGCTTGTTCTTGAAGCTGCGGTTGCTTATTTGTCTCGCGAGAGTTGGCAACATTGCTGCGGTGTATGCTTAGGTTTTCCCCCGAACAATTTTTTACCGGTCCAATCAGCGAACAGAGGGAGTGGCTGAGAGCGATGACGTTGATGTCATGCGCTAGTTTGAGTTGTAGTTCAGTAATGGCGGCGGTGAAAGATGCGAGTGTGTGGCAGCACTGACGAATGTCCAGAAGTTAAAAGTGTGGCGAGGTGGACGAGCGAGCGAGACCGGTGTGCGTGATTGAGACACACCGGTCTCGAGTCCTCTCATGAGGGAGCACGGAGGCATAAGGACGAGCGACACCGGTGAAGGACGAGAGAGGGCTAGGCCTGGATTTTAAGTTGGGTTTTGTTATGTTTGTGCGCGGCAGTCCTCCGTGATGGGCTGCCGCTTTTACTTTCATTTTGTGTTTATTATTTGATTAAAAGTTGTTAAACGTTCGCCGGTTCCCGCCTCCTTCTTTCCTGAACAAACGAACTCCCGTACACGGAGCAAGAACAATAACTGCTGTACTGCTGATGTTGTGGTCCGGGAAAAGTCTTTTCCAGCTCGCTACGTTAGTGGTGAAGGAGTTGCTGAATTATCCAGGCTGAATTATCGACTTTTGACAAACACCAAGGTCGTGTAGTAATGTAATTGCTGTCCGAATCCACATCTGAGTTTTCAAGAATATATCACTTCAAAACTCACTGTTAGGTTGCGTGAGCTGTAATTTGCATTTCTAGACTTGTATTTCTGGCAAGTGTTTACAAGAGCAAAATATTTCACCACCGCTCAAAAAATAAAAGAAGAAAAGCACGTAAACATTTGAATTGGGCTGTTATTCAAGGCAGCATTTATTCTTATCATACTAAGCATATGACATTTTATTGACAGCATACAATCATGTTATTGATTGCACGAGATATGCACCACGAGAGCAGCGCGTTCCGATCACAAAACTCTCCTCTCCACCGTGAATAAATAACAATCCGAATGCACGAGGTTTTATCACTGACACTGAGGTGGTGTGCTCCGTTAATGTGAGAATCAAAGGCGAACGGCGCGTGACATACGTCACGACCAAACGTTAGTGATTGGTTAGGCAGATCCAGAGTGACTCTTGGCAGATCCAATAGTTTTAAACTTCAACAGAGAACCCGCCTTCAAGGAAGTAAACGCTTGTCAATGGAGAGTGGCCAGACTCTATGTACAAATGAAATGTACGAGAGTCTGGTAAAACCAGGCTAAAAAATATGTTCAGTAGGTCAAATATGGACTTCTGAACAGCCATAACATGTAAAAAAAATAAAATAAAATAAAAATTAAAACCTTTTTGTGGAACTTTTGGCTAGCAATTGGATTTAGAAGTGAAGTTAACGAGTGTGTATGTATAGTAAGTTAGTGTTCAAGGACTCTTGGGCCAAAAATATGTTCAGTAAGTTAAAGGAGCTGTATGTAAGAAATGTATTTCAATTAATCATAAAATGGCCCTGATATGTCACTAGACATTAAGAAATCATGTTAATTTCAAATACTTATATCACTGACAACAGTTGTCCCGCCAAGATATTGTCATTTTAAAAGTGAAGTTGCAGCCCTCAACTGATGTTGATGTTGACATGTTGTGTCATGCCTGAAGCGCCACCCTCCACCTATCTACCAATCACGAAGTCAGTAGTGTTTCTGCATTCGGGTTGCCAGCTCTGCTCTAGTTAACACAGCTGCAGCTATAAACTTTTTGGATAAACAATGTCTAACTTTACGAAACCTAAACGACCTCGTTATGAATAAGAAAAACGTTGTGACAGTGTCCGAAATAAAACAAGGATTTGTATAAGAGATGCCTTTGAAAGATGGAGACGGCTGAAAACGGAGAATAATTTGAAGACTGATGCCAACGTTGCTAATTTTCTCCTGGACAGGTAAGGTTCATATGTTTGGCTAACTTGTACTTAATGTAAATGGACATTTCAAATATTCATGACAGTCGAACAAAGTTATGCATGTTCGTGCA
This sequence comes from Gobio gobio, assembly GCF_949357685.1. Taxonomy (NCBI): domain Eukaryota; kingdom Metazoa; phylum Chordata; class Actinopteri; order Cypriniformes; family Gobionidae; genus Gobio; species Gobio gobio. The sequence continues at coordinate 18,908,694 of NC_137100.1, forward strand.
AAGTAACGTTTGGTTAGCGCAGATGGAGGAGGTGGGTCATTGAATTGAAAAGGTAACGTAAAGGAATTGTTTGGTAAATAAAAACGGCGAGTCGTCATTGCTAACATTAGTAATGCATTATCAGAGCCCGTTTCTCTGTCATTATGCTGGGACGCTGAGGAAAACAACATTAGCACGCCTATTATGGCAATGTGAAAACGTATTTGAGACAGTAGCCTAACGTTACCTCTGTAAAAATTATTCCTCATTCGTTCTTCGCATATATAGTGGACAAAACATGCTGCAAGTTGACCTGTATGACCATTGCTAATGTTATTTAGCTTTGCTGTAATTTTACTATAATATACTATAGTATTTTTTCATGTGGGAATGTACTGTCACATACGAGCGTTCATATTTACGATTATATTTGGCTAATCGCCATTAGTAAATGTTTGCCATTCATAATTACTTCATAAAACATTGCTCTTGAAGCATAAACATAATTAACAGAAAGAAAAAAAACTAACTGTGTACGACTCGTCACTTGCCATTGAAAGCTCCGTGTAGCAGCCTACGTTCCTGCTGCATCCTGCAGCCTATCTGGCAGGCTCGAGTCAGGGGGAGGGGGAGAGGGGATACACCGCTCAACAGTAATTTGAAAGTGATTGCAGTACCAGTTTTGGCCACAGTCCTACATACAGCTCCTTTAAATATGGACTTCTTGTACAGACAAAACTTGTTTAAAAAAAAAGAATAACTTTAAAAAATCTTTTGTGGGACTTTTGGCTGGTAATTGGAATCAGAAGGGAAGTCTATATAGTGAATTAGTGTGTATGGACTCTTAGTCCAAAAACATGTTCAGTAGGTCAAATATGGACTTCTTGTATAGCCATAATATGTAAAAAAAAAAAAAAAAAAAAAAATTAAATTACAACCTTTTGTAGACCTTTTAGCTACTAATTGGAACCAGAAGGAAAGTCAATGAGTGTCTTTTTGACCTTTGGGACAAAAATGTGTTCAGCAGGTCAAATATGGACTTTTTGTGCAGCCATAATATGTAAAAAAAAAAAAAAAAAATGTAACCTTTTGTAGACCTTTTAGCTACTAATTGGAACCAGAAGGAAAGTCAATGAGTGACTTTTTGACCTTTGGGAAAAAAAATTGTTCAGTAGATCAAATATGGACTTCTTGTACAGCCATAATATGTAAAAAATAAATAAATTAATTAAAAGATTCAAACCTTTTTTAGACCTGTAAGCTACTTATTTGAATCAGAAGGGAAATCAATGAGTGAGTGACTTTTTGACCTTTGGGACAAAAATTTTTTCAGTAGGTCAAATATGGACTTCTATACAGCCATAATAAGTAAAAATAAAAATAAAAAAAAATAAAAACAAATTCTAACCTTTTGTAGACCTTTTAGCTACTAATTGGAAACAGAAGGAAAGTCAATGAGTGACTTTTTGACCTTTGGGATAAAAACTTGTTCAGTAGGTCAAATATGGACTTCTTGTACAGCCATAATATGTAAAAAAAAAAAAAAAAAATGTAAACCTTTTCTAGACCTGTAAGCTACTTATTGGAATCAGAAGGGAAATCAATGAGTGACTTTTTTACCTTTGGGACAAAAATATGTTCAGTAGGTCAAATATGGACTTCTGAACAGCCATAACATGTAAAAAAAAATTATAATAAAAAAATATTAAACCTTTTTGTGGAACTTTTGGCTAGCAATTGGATTCAGAAGGGAAGTCAACGAGTGTGTATGTATAGTAAGTTAGTGTTCAAGGACTCTTGGGCCAAAAATATGTTCAGTAAGTTAAATATGGATTTCTTGTACAGACAAAACTTGTTTAAAAAAAAAACTTTAAAAAACCTTTTGTGGGACTTTTGGCTGGTAATTGGAATCAGAAGGGAAGTCTATAAGTATGTATAGTGAATTAGTGTGCATGGACTCTTAGTCCAAAAACATGTTCAGTAGGTCAAATATGGACTTCTTGTACAGCCATAACATGTAAAACAAACTTTTAAACCTTTTGTGGAACCTTTGGCTAGTTATGGGAATAAGAAGGGAAGTAGATGAGTATGTATAGTAAATTAGTGTTTATGGAATCTTGGACTAAAAATATGTTCAGTAGGTCAAATATGGACTTCTTGTAAAGTCATAATATGTTTGAAAAAAAAAGAAAAAAGAATTGAAACCTTTTGTTGACCTTTTAGCTACTTATTGGAATCAGAAGGGATGTCAATGAGTGACCTTTTTTTTACCTTTGTGCCAAAAATATGTTCAGTAGGTCAAATATGGACTTCTGTAAAGCCATAATATGTATAAAAAAATAAAATAAAAAATTTAAAAAAGTAAAACTTTTTGTAGACCTGTAAGCTACTAAGTGGAATCAGATGGGAAGGCAATGAGTGACCTTTTTTTACCTTTGGGCAAAAAAATTGTTCATTAGGTCAAATATGGACTTCTGTACAGCCATAATATGTAAAAAATAAATACATAAATAAATAAAAATGAATAAAAAACCTTTTGTAGACCTGTAAGCTACTTTTTGGAATCAGAAGGGAAGACAATGAGTGACCTTTTTTTACCTTTGGGCCAAAAATATGTTCAGAAGGTCAAATATGGACTTCTGTACAGCCATAATATGTAAAAAAAAAAAAAAAAAAAAAAAAAAATTTAAACCTTTTGTAGACCTTTTAGCTACTTATTGGTACCAGAAGGAAAGTCAATGAGTGACTTTTTGACCTTTGGGACAAAAATGTGTTCAGTAGGTCAATATGGACTTATGTACAGCCATAACATGTAAAAAAAATTAAAAATTAAAAAAATAAAACCTTCTATGGACCTTTTAGCTACTAATTGGAATCAGAAGTAAAGTCAATGAGTGACTTTTTAGACCTTTGGGCCAAGAATATATTCAGAAGGTCAAATATAGGCTTCTGTACATCCATAACATGTAAAACAAACTTTTAAACCTTTTGTGGAACCTTTGGCTAGTAATGGGAATAAGAAGGGAAGTCAATGAGTATGTATAGTAAATTAGTGTTTATGGAATCTTGGATGAAAAATATGTTCAGTAGGTCAAATATGGACTTCTTGTAAAGTCATAATATGTTTGAAAAAAAAAGAAAAAAAATTGAAACCTTTTGTTGACCTTTTAGCTACTTATTGGAATCAGAAGGGATGTCAATGAGTGACCTTTTTTTTACCTTTGTGCAAAAAATATGTTCAGTAGGTCAAATATGGACTTCTGTAAAGCCATAATATGTAAAAAAAAAAAAAAAAAAAAAAAAAAAAAAAAGTGAAACTTTTTGTAGACCTGTAAGCTACTAAGTGGAATCAGATGGGAAGGCAATGAGTGACCTTTTTTTACCTTTTGGCCAAAAATGTGTTCAGTAGGTCAAATATGGACTTCTTGTAAGGTCATATGTTTGAAAAAAAAGAAAAAAGAATTGAAACCTTTTGTTGACCTTTTAGCTACTTATTGGAATCAGAAGGGATGTCAAAGAGTGACCTTTTTTTACCTTTGTGCCAAAAATATGTTCAGTAGGTCAAATATGGACTTCTGTAAAGCAATAATATGTAAAAAATAAAATAAATAAAAAAATGTAAAACTTTTTGTAGACCTGTAAGCTACTAAGTGGAATCAGATGGTAAGGCAATGAGTGACCTTTTTTACCTTTGGGCCAAAAATGTGTTCTATAGGTCAAATATGGACTTCTGTACAGCCATAATAAGTAAAAAATAAATAAATAAAAATAAATAAAACACCTTTTGTAGACCTGTAAGCTACTTTTTGGAATCAGAAGGGAAGACAACGAGTGACCTTTTTTTACCTTTGGGCCAAAAATATGTTCAGAAGGTCAAATATGGACTTCTTGTACAGCAATAATATGTTAAAAAAAAAATTAAAACCTTTTGTAGACCTTTTAGCTACTTATTGGAATCAGAAGGGAAGTCAATGAGTGACTTTTTTGACCTTTGGGACAAAACTATGTTCAGTAGGTCAAATATGGACTTCTGAACAGCCATAACATGTAAAAAAGAAAAAAAGAAAAAAAGAAAAAATTGAAACCTTTTTGTGGAACTTTTGGCTAGCAATTGGATTTAGAAGGGAAGTCAACGAGTGTGTATGTATAGTAAGTTAGTGTTCAAGGACTCTTGGGCCAAAAATATGTTCAGTAAGTTAAAAATGGACTTCTTGTACAGACAAAACTTGTTTAAAAAAAAAAATAACTTTAAAAAACCTTTTGTGGGACTTTTGGCTGGTAATTGGAATCAGAAGGGAAGTCTATAAGTATGTATAGTGAATTAGTGTGTATGGACTCTTAGTCCAAAAACATGTTCAGTAGGTCAAATATGGACTTCTTGTACAGCCATAACATGTAAAACAAACTTTTTAACCTTTTGTGGAACCTTTGGCTAGTAATGGGAATAAGAAGGGAAGTCAATGAGTATGTATAGTAAATTAGTGTTTATGGAATCTTGGACGAAAAATATGTTCAGTAGGTCAAATATGGACTTCTTGTAAAGTCATAATATGTTTGGAAAAAAAGAAAAAAGAATTGAAACCTTTTGTAGACCTTTTATTATTGGAATCAGAAGGGATGTCAATGAGTGACCTTTTTTTTTTTTTACCTTTGTGCCAAAAATATGTTCAGTAGGTCAAATATGGACTTCTGTAAAGCCATAATATGTAAAAAAAAAAAAAAAAAAGTAAAACTTTTTGTAGACCTGTAAGCTACTAAGTGGAATCAGATGGGAAGGCAATGAGTGACCTTTTTTTACCTTTGGGCCAAAAATGTGTTCAGTAGGTCAAATATGGAGTTCTGTACAGCCATAATATGTAAAAAAATAAAAAAATAAAAAAATAAAAATAAATAAAAAACCTTTTGTAGACCTGTAAGCTACTTTTTGGAATCAGATGGGAAGACAATGAGTGACCCATTTTACCTTTGGGCCAAAAATATGTTCAGAAGGTCAAATATGGACTTCTGTACAGCCATAATATGTAAAAAAAAAATAAAAAAAAAATTGTTAAACCTTTTGTAGACCTTTTAGCTGCTAATTGGAACCAGAAGGAAAGTCAATGAGTGACTTTTTGACCTTTGGAAAAAAAAATTGTTCATTAGGTCAAATATGGACTTCTTGTACAGCCATAATATGTAAAAAGAAAAAAAAAATTAACCTTTTGTAGACCTTTTAGCTACTTATTGGTACCAGAAGGAAACTCAATGAGTGACTTTTTGACCTTTGGGACAAAAATTTGTTCAGAAGGTCAAATATAGGCTTCTGTACATCCATAACATGTAAAACAAACGTTTAAACCTTTTGTGGGACTTTTGGCTAGTAATTGGAATCAGAAGGGAAGTCTATAAGTATGTATAGTGAATTAGTATGTATGGACTCTTAGTCCAAAAACATGTTCAGTAGGTCAAATATGGACTTCTTGTACAGCCATAATATGTTTTAAAAAAAATTATAATAATAATTAAAATAACAACCTTTTGTAGACCTTTTAGCTACTAATTGGAACCAGAAGGAAAGTCAATGAGTGACTTTTTGACCTATGGGACAAAAATTGACCTTTTAGCTACTTATTGGAATCAGTAGAGAAGTCAATGAGTGAGTGACTTTTTGAACTTTTGGACAAAAATTTGTACAGTAGGTCAAATATGGACTTTGTACAGCCATAATATGTAAAAATAATTTTTTTTAACCTTTTGTAGACCTTTTAGCTACATATTGGTACCAGAAGGAAAGTCAATGAGTGACTTTTTGACCTTTGGGACAAAAATTTGTTCAGAAGGTCAAATATAGGCTTCTCTACATCCATAACATGTAAAACAAACGTTTAAACCTTTTGTGGGACTTTTGGCTGGTAATTGGAATCAGAAGGGAAGTCTATAAGTATGTATAGTGAATTAGTGTGTATGGACTCTTAGTCCAAAAACATGTTCAGTAGGTCAAATAATGACTTCTTGTACAGCCATAATATGTTAAAAAAAATAATAATAATAATTAAAATTACAACCTTTTGTAGACCTTTTAGCTACTAATTGGAACCAGAAGGAAAGTCAATGAGTGACTTTTTGACCGATGGGACAAAAATTTGTTCAGTAGGTCAAATATGGACTTCTTGTACAGCCATAATATGTAAAAAAAAAAAAAAAAAAATTCAAACCTTTTTTAGACCTGTAAGCTACTTATTTGAATCAGAAGGGAAGTCAATGAGTGAGTGACTTTTTGACCTTTGGGACAACAATTTGTTCAGTAGGTCAAATATGGACTTCTGTACAGCCATAATAAGTAAAAAAAAAAAATCAAACCTTTTGTAGACCTTTTAGCTACTAATTGGAACCAGAAGGAAAGTCAATGAGTGACTTTTTGACCTTTGGGACAAAAACTTGTTCAGTAGGTCAAATATGGACTTCTTGTACAGCCATAATATGTAAAAAAAAAAAAAAAAAAAATGTAAACCTTTTCTAGACCTGAAAGCTACTTATTGGAATCAGAAGGGAAATCAATGAGTGACTTTTTTACCTTTGGGACAAAAATATGTTCAGTAGGTCAAATATGGACTTCTGAACAGCCATAACATGTAAAAAAAAAAAATAATAACAATAAAAAAATATTAAAACCTTTTTGTGGAACTTTTGGCTAGCAATTGGATTCAGAAGGGAAGTCAAAGAGTGTGTATGTATAATAAGTTAGTGTTCAAGGACTCTTGGGCAAAAATATGTTCAGTAAGTTAAATATGGACTTCTTGAATGGCCATAATATGTATAAAAAAATAAAATAAGAGATAAAAAAATGTAAACCTTTTGTGGGACCTTTTAGCTACAAATTGGAATCAGAAGGGAAGTCAATGAGTGACTTTTTTGACCTTTGGGACAAAACTATGTTCAGTAGGTCAAATATGGACTTCTGAACAGCCATAACATGTAAAAAAAAAGAAAGAAAAAAAAAAACTTTTTGTGGAACTTTTGGCTAGCAATTGGATTTAGAAGGGAAGTCAACGAGTGTGTATGTATAGTAAGTTAGTGTTCAAGGACTCTTGGGCCAAAAATATGTTCAGTAAGTTAAAAATGGACTTCTTGTACAGACAAAATTTGTTTAAAAAAAAAATAACTTTAAAAAACCTTTTGTGGGACTTTTGGCTGGTAATTGGAATCAGAAGGGAAGTCTATAAGTATGTATAGTGAATTAGTGTGTATGGACTCTTAGTCCAAAAACATGTTCAGTAGGTCAAATATGGACTTCTTGTACAGCCATAATATGTAAAAAAAATAATAATAATAATTAAAATAACAACCTTTTTTAGACCTTTTATTTACTAATTGGAACCAGAAGGAAAGTCAATGAGTGACTTTTTGACCAATGGGACAAAAATTGACCTTTTAGCCACTTATTGGAACCAGAAGGGATGTCAATGAGTGACCTTTTTTTTTTTACCTTTGTGCCAAAAAGATGTTCAGTAGGTCAAATATGGACTTCTGTAAAGCCATAATATGTAAAAAAAACAAAAAACTAAATTTTTTTTTACCTTTTGTAGACCTTTTAGCTACTTATTGAAACCAGAAGGAACGTCAATGAGTGACTTTTTGACCTTTGGAAAAAAAATTGTTCAGTAGGTCAAATATGGACTTCTGTACAGCCATAATATGTAAAAAATAAATACATAAATAAATAAAAATGAATAAAAAACCTTTTGTAGACCTGTAAGCTACTTTTTGGAATCAGAAGGGAAGACAATGAGTGACCTTTTTTTACCTTTGGGCCAAAAATATGTTCAGAAGGTCAAATATGGACTTCTGTACAGCCATAATATGTAAAAAAAAAAAAAAAAAAAAAAAAAAATTTAAACCTTTTGTAGACCTTTTAGCTACTTATTGGTACCAGAAGGAAAGTCAATGAGTGACTTTTTGACCTTTGGGACAAAAATGTGTTCAGTAGGTCAATATGGACTTATGTACAGCCATAACATGTAAAAAAAATTAAAAATTAAAAAAATAAAACCTTCTATGGACCTTTTAGCTACTAATTGGAATCAGAAGTAAAGTCAATGAGTGACTTTTTAGACCTTTGGGCCAAGAATATATTCAGAAGGTCAAATATAGGCTTCTGTACATCCATAACATGTAAAACAAACTTTTAAACCTTTTGTGGAACCTTTGGCTAGTAATGGGAATAAGAAGGGAAGTCAATGAGTATGTATAGTAAATTAGTGTTTATGGAATCTTGGATGAAAAATATGTTCAGTAGGTCAAATATGGACTTCTTGTAAAGTCATAATATGTTTGAAAAAAAAAGAAAAAAAATTGAAACCTTTTGTTGACCTTTTAGCTACTTATTGGAATCAGAAGGGATGTCAATGAGTGACCTTTTTTTTACCTTTGTGCAAAAAATATGTTCAGTAGGTCAAATATGGACTTCTGTAAAGCCATAATATGTATAAAAAAAAAAAAAAAAAAAAAAAAAAAAAAAGTGAAACTTTTTGTAGACCTGTAAGCTACTAAGTGGAATCAGATGGGAAGGCAATGAGTGACCTTTTTTTACCTTTTGGCCAAAAATGTGTTCAGTAGGTCAAATATGGACTTCTTGTAAGGTCATATGTTTGAAAAAAAAGAAAAAAGAATTGAAACCTTTTGTTGACCTTTTAGCTACTTATTGGAATCAGAAGGGATGTCAAAGAGTGACCTTTTTTTACCTTTGTGCCAAAAATATGTTCAGTAGGTCAAATATGGACTTCTGTAAAGCAATAATATGTAAAAAATAAAATAAATAAAAAAATGTAAAACTTTTTGTAGACCTGTAAGCTACTAAGTGGAATCAGATGGTAAGGCAATGAGTGACCTTTTTTACCTTTGGGCCAAAAATGTGTTCTATAGGTCAAATATGGACTTCTGTACAGCCATAATAAGTAAAAAATAAATAAATAAAAATAAATAAAACACCTTTTGTAGACCTGTAAGCTACTTTTTGGAATCAGAAGGGAAGACAACGAGTGACCTTTTTTTACCTTTGGGCCAAAAATATGTTCAGAAGGTCAAATATGGACTTCTTGTACAGCAATAATATGTTAAAAAAAAAATTAAAACCTTTTGTAGACCTTTTAGCTACTTATTGGAATCAGAAGGGAAGTCAATGAGTGACTTTTTTGACCTTTGGGACAAAACTATGTTCAGTAGGTCAAATATGGACTTCTGAACAGCCATAACATGTAAAAAAGAAAAAAAGAAAAAAAGAAAAAATTGAAACCTTTTTGTGGAACTTTTGGCTAGCAATTGGATTTAGAAGGGAAGTCAACGAGTGTGTATGTATAGTAAGTTAGTGTTCAAGGACTCTTGGGCCAAAAATATGTTCAGTAAGTTAAAAATGGACTTCTTGTACAGACAAAACTTGTTTAAAAAAAAAATAACTTTAAAAAACCTTTTGTGGGACTTTTGGCTGGTAATTGGAATCAGAAGGGAAGTCTATAAGTATGTATAGTGAATTAGTGTGTATGGACTCTTAGTCCAAAAACATGTTCAGTAGGTCAAATATGGACTTCTTGTACAGCCATAACATGTAAAACAAACTTTTTAACCTTTTGTGGAACCTTTGGCTAGTAATGGGAATAAGAAGGGAAGTCAATGAGTATGTATAGTAAATTAGTGTTTATGGAATCTTGGACGAAAAATATGTTCAGTAGGTCAAATATGGACTTCTTGTAAAGTCATAATATGTTTGGAAAAAAAGAAAAAAGAATTGAAACCTTTTGTAGACCTTTTATTATTGGAATCAGAAGGGATGTCAATGAGTGACCTTTTTTTTTTTTTACCTTTGTGCCAAAAATATGTTCAGTAGGTCAAATATGGACTTCTGTAAAGCCATAATATGTAAAAAAAAAAAAAAAAAAGTAAAACTTTTTGTAGACCTGTAAGCTACTAAGTGGAATCAGATGGGAAGGCAATGAGTGACCTTTTTTTACCTTTGGGCCAAAAATGTGTTCAGTAGGTCAAATATGGAGTTCTGTACAGCCATAATATGTAAAAAAATAAAAAAATAAAAAAATAAAAATAAATAAAAAACCTTTTGTAGACCTGTAAGCTACTTTTTGGAATCAGATGGGAAGACAATGAGTGACCCATTTTACCTTTGGGCCAAAAATATGTTCAGAAGGTCAAATATGGACTTCTGTACAGCCATAATATGTAAAAAAAAAATAAATAAAAAATTGTTAAACCTTTTGTAGACCTTTTAGCTGCTAATTGGAACCAGAAGGAAAGTCAATGAGTGACTTTTTGACCTTTGGAAAAAAAAATTGTTCATTAGGTCAAATATGGACTTCTTGTACAGCCATAATATGTAAAAAGAAAAAAAAAATTAACCTTTTGTAGACCTTTTAGCTACTTATTGGTACCAGAAGGAAACTCAATGAGTGACTTTTTGACCTTTGGGACAAAAATTTGTTCAGAAGGTCAAATATAGGCTTCTGTACATCCATAACATGTAAAACAAACGTTTAAACCTTTTGTGGGACTTTTGGCTAGTAATTGGAATCAGAAGGGAAGTCTATAAGTATGTATAGTGAATTAGTATGTATGGACTCTTAGTCCAAAAACATGTTCAGTAGGTCAAATATGGACTTCTTGTACAGCCATAATATGTTTTAAAAAAAATTATAATAATAATTAAAATAACAACCTTTTGTAGACCTTTTAGCTACTAATTGGAACCAGAAGGAAAGTCAATGAGTGACTTTTTGACCTATGGGACAAAAATTGACCTTTTAGCTACTTATTGGAATCAGTAGAGAAGTCAATGAGTGAGTGACTTTTTGAACTTTTGGACAAAAATTTGTACAGTAGGTCAAATATGGACTTTGTACAGCCATAATATGTAAAAATAACTTTTTTTAACCTTTTGTAGACCTTTTAGCTACATATTGGTACCAGAAGGAAAGTCAATGAGTGACTTTTTGACCTTTGGGACAAAAATTTGTTCAGAAGGTCAAATATAGGCTTCTCTACATCCATAACATGTAAAACAAACGTTTAAACCTTTTGTGGGACTTTTGGCTGGTAATTGGAATCAGAAGGGAAGTCTATAAGTATGTATAGTGAATTAGTGTGTATGGACTCTTAGTCCAAAAACATGTTCAGTAGGTCAAATAATGACTTCTTGTACAGCCATAATATGTTAAAAAAAATAATAATAATAATTAAAATTACAACCTTTTGTAGACCTTTTAGCTACTAATTGGAACCAGAAGGAAAGTCAATGAGTGACTTTTTGACCGATGGGACAAAAATTTGTTCAGTAGGTCAAATATGGACTTCTTGTACAGCCATAATATGTAAAAAAAAAAAAAAAAAAAATTCAAACCTTTTTTAGACCTGTAAGCTACTTATTTGAATCAGAAGGGAAGTCAATGAGTGAGTGACTTTTTGACCTTTGGGACAACAATTTGTTCAGTAGGTCAAATATGGACTTCTGTACAGCCATAATAAGTATAAAAAAAAAATCAAACCTTTTGTAGACCTTTTAGCTACTAATTGGAACCAGAAGGAAAGTCAATGAGTGACTTTTTGACCTTTGGGACAAAAACTTGTTCAGTAGGTCAAATATGGACTTCTTGTACAGCCATAATATGTAAAAAAAAAAAAAAAAAAAATGTAAACCTTTTCTAGACCTGAAAGCTACTTATTGGAATCAGAAGGGAAATCAATGAGTGACTTTTTTACCTTTGGGACAAAAATATGTTCAGTAGGTCAAATATGGACTTCTGAACAGCCATAACATGTAAAAAAAAAAAATAATAACAATAAAAAAATATTAAAACCTTTTTGTGGAACTTTTGGCTAGCAATTGGATTCAGAAGGGAAGTCAAAGAGTGTGTATGTATAATAAGTTAGTGTTCAAGGACTCTTGGGCAAAAATATGTTCAGTAAGTTAAATATGGACTTCTTGAATGGCCATAATATGTATAAAAAAATAAAATAAGAGATAAAAAAATGTAAACCTTTTGTGGGACCTTTTAGCTACAAATTGGAATCAGAAGGGAAGTCAATGAGTGACTTTTTTGACCTTTGGGACAAAACTATGTTCAGTAGGTCAAATATGGACTTCTGAACAGCCATAACATGTAAAAAAAAAGAAAGAAAAAAAAAAACTTTTTGTGGAACTTTTGGCTAGCAATTGGATTTAGAAGGGAAGTCAACGAGTGTGTATGTATAGTAAGTTAGTGTTCAAGGACTCTTGGGCCAAAAATATGTTCAGTAAGTTAAAAATGGACTTCTTGTACAGACAAAATTTGTTTAAAAAAAAAATAACTTTAAAAAACCTTTTGTGGGACTTTTGGCTGGTAATTGGAATCAGAAGGGAAGTCTATAAGTATGTATAGTGAATTAGTGTGTATGGACTCTTAGTCCAAAAACATGTTCAGTAGGTCAAATATGGACTTCTTGTACAGCCATAATATGTAAAAAAAATAATAATAATAATTAAAATAACAACCTTTTTTAGACCTTTTATTTACTAATTGGAACCAGAAGGAAAGTCAATGAGTGACTTTTTGACCAATGGGACAAAAATTGACCTTTTAGCCACTTATTGGAACCAGAAGGGATGTCAATGAGTGACCTTTTTTTTTTTACCTTTGTGCCAAAAAGATGTTCAGTAGGTCAAATATGGACTTCTGTAAAGCCATAATATGTAAAAAAAACAAAAAACTAAATTTTTTTTTACCTTTTGTAGACCTTTTAGCTACTTATTGAAACCAGAAGGAACGTCAATGAGTGACTTTTTGACCTTTGGAAAAAAAATTGTTCAGTAGGTCAAATATCGACTTCTTGTACAGCCATAATATGTAAAAAAAAAAAAAAAAAAAATTCAAACCTTTTTTAGACCTGTAAGCTAGATTCAAGATTCAAGATTCAAGAGTTTTATTTGTCACATACACAGTTATATACACAATATACAACTGGCAGTGAAATGTAAACAGGTCCGCTCCATGGACAGTGCAAATAACAGTTACAAGAAATTAAATAGAAATAGAATAAAGTTAGAATAAAAAGTATTAACATAAGTAGAATTATAAATAAATCAAGTAAAAGATAAAAATAGGAAATAAGATAAAAAATAAAAATATAAAAAATATGTGGATGATAAGTGAGATAAACTGTAGACTTAAAAATAAGTGGTTAACATAAAATATATAATATGTATATATAAAGAAGTATAATGTGCAAGGTTTATTACAGGTTGTTACGCAGTAACAATAGGGACTTAAGTAAAGTGCAGTGCAATTGCAGTATGTGGATGTTAATGTTGAAAGACCGTATGTTTATGCGTGTGCGGGGGTGAAGTGAGTCACGTGACTGAGTTCAGGAGTCTGATGGCCTGGGGGAAGAAACTCCTCCTGAGTCTTTCAGTCTTTGCCATCAGGCTACGGAAGCGCTTACCAGATGGCAGCAGGATGAAGTGAGAGTTTGCAGGGTGATTAATGTCTCTGATGATTTTAGTAGCTCTACCTCTGCAGCGTTTGGTGAAGATGTCCTGCAGAGACGGGAGAGCTGAGCCTGAGATGCGCTCGGATAAGCGCACCACTCTTTGCAGGGCTTTGCAGTCGTGACTGGTGCTGTTCCCGTACCACGCTGTGATGCACTGAGTCAGGACACTTTCTATCGCCCCTCGATAGAAAGTTTTCAGGATGGCTGGTGAAACCCTGAATTTCCTCAGCTGGCGCAGGTGGTACAGTCTTTGCCTGGCTTTTTTCACCTGTGTCTGGATGTGTGTAGTCCAGGTCAGATCCTCGGAGATGTTCACACCCAGGTATTTGAAGCTGCTCACTCTCTCTACCGGTGTCCCGCTGATCATGAGAGGGGAGTATGACCGATGCTGTCTCTTCCTGAAGTCCACAATCAGTTCTTTGGTCTTGTTAACATTCAGAGAGAGACAGTTGTCCTGGCACCATGATGTCAGTTGCTCCACTTCGTCCAAGTATGCCGTCTCATTGTTGTTGGAGATGAGACCCAGGACAACAGTATCATCAGCAAACTTGATGATCGAGGTGGAGCTGTGTGTGGACAAACAGTCATGGGTGTAGAGAGAGTAGAGCAGGGGACTCAGCACACAGCCCTGTGGAGCTCCAACACTCAGGGTGATGGAGGTGGAGGTGAACTGGCCTACTCTCACCGCCTGGGGTCTGCCAGTGAGGAAATCTTCAATCCAGAGGCAGAGAGAAGAATTCAGGCCTAGATCCAGGAGTTTGTGTGTTAGCTTAATGGGAACTATGGTGTTAAAGGCTGAGCTATAGTCAATAAATAGCAGCCTGACATAGTTCCCACTTTTGCTGTCGATGTGAGTGAGGCAGGAGTGAAGGACGTGAGAAATGGCATCTTCAGTCGATCTATTGGGACGATAGGCAAACTGAAGAGGGTCCAAAGTGTCAGGAATGGAGGAGCAAATGTTGTTTTTAATGAGTCTCTCAAAGACCTTCATGACTAAAGATGTGAGAGCCACTGGACGATAGTCATTTAGGCAAGAGGGTTTACTGATCTTAGGTACAGGGATGATGGAGGATCGTTTGAAGGAGGTGGGGACAACAGATGTAGCAAGGGACTCGTTGAATATGGATGTAAAGAGCCCTGCGAGCTGATCAGCACAGGACCGCAGAACACGACCTGAAATACCATCCGGCCCAGCAGCTTTCCTGACATCCACATGTTTGAGTGCCCTCCGAACCTCGTCCTCCGAGACAGAGATCACGTGACCGTTGCTGCTCTGAGGGACTCTCTCTGACGCGTCACTCGCCGGAGTCGCGCTGCCGCGATTACCATCAAAGCGAGCGTAGAAAGAGTTTAACTCGTTCACCAGTAACGGATCAGCTCTCACCTCTGCAGAGGATTTAGTTCCAAAAGCACAGATGGTTCTCAGTCCCTGCCACATCCGCCGGGAGTCGTTGAGTTGGAAATGAGATTCCACTCGGTCTTTATAGCGGAGTTTTGCGGCTTTAACGGCGCGCCGGAGAGCGTAACATGAAGCTTTGTACTCCCTCATATCCCCCGTTAGGAGACCGGCATTGTAAGCGGTGGTGCGCGAGTTTACTGCAGTGCGAATTGAACTGTCCACCCACGGTTTCTGATTAGGGAAGGACGTTATAGATATTGTTTGTGTGGCTTGCTCTGTCAGTGTGTTAATAAAGCAGAGCGCCACTTCTGTGAACTCGCTGACGTCCTCAGAACTCGCGCGGAACATGTCCCAGTCGACGTCATCAAGAGCTGCCTGTAGCGTGATCTCTGAATGGGATGACCAGCGTTTGACTTCCCTCCTCACCGGGGGCTCTTGAACGAGCCTTTGTTTATATTCCGGTGTGAGGAAAATGGCGGCATGGTCCGATTTGCCAAAAGCTGGCTGTGAACGAGCTTTGTAGGCGTTCTTAAACGGAGAGTAGCAATGATCCAGTGTGTTTGCTCCTCGTGTGGGACAGGAGACATGCTGGTGAAAGTTTGGCAATACTTTCTTTAGGTTTGCTTTGTTAAAATCACCCGCGACGATGAAAGCAGCGTCGGGGTGTTTGTTTATGAAGCCGCTGGTCACATCATGGAGGGCAGATAAAGCCAGCCCCGTGTCTGCTTGTGGTGGAATATAAACGGCAGTGGTGATGACCGAGGAAAACTCCCTCGGCAGGTAGAAAGGCCGGCACATGAGAGTTAAATGTTCCAAGTGAGGCGAGCAGGATCGCGAAAGAATGGAGATGTTCCTAGGATCGCACCATTTCTTGTTTATCATGAAACACACTCCACCGCCTTTAGATTTCCCGGCCTCGGCTGTTCTGTCCATCCGAAAAACAGAGAAGTTCTCGGACGGCGTCACGGCTGTATCCGGGACCGCTGGCGTGAGCCATGTTTCGGACAGACAATAGATGTTGCAGTCTCTCATGTCCCGTTGAAAACTTATCCTGGCTCTAAGATCGTCCATCTTATTCTCCAAGGATTGGACATTTGCGAGCAAAATGCTCGGGAGAGGAGGACTGAATGCTCTTTTTCTCAGTCTGTTGCGGATCCCAGCGCGTTTCCCGCGGTGTTTTTTGAATCTTCGCCGTCGACTCGAGTGGCCATTGTTCAACTCGGCGTCCCGGCGAATCTCAGATGGAAGATTGGAGAAAGTGTCCTGAAACAGGTCAGTGTCATGTGAGTGAATGCAGGAGTAACAGAAGAAGAAATGGCCTGAAGGAGGTGGGTGGGGATAGGATCAAGCGGACAGGTAGTGGGATGATTGGATAGGATGAGTTTGGAGACATCTGCTTCAGAGAGCAGAGAGAAGGAGGGGAGTGAGTGTGTGATGGTTGTTGAGATGTGCGTGTCAGTTTGTGGTGTGGAGAATTGACTGCTGATGGAGGAGGTTTTGTTTGTGAAAAATGATGCAAAGTCATCAGCTGTAAGAGTTGATGAAGGAGGGGGAGGAGGAGGACAAAGGAGCGAAGAGAATGTTTTGTAAAGTGCACGAGAGTCAGAGCAGTTGTTGATTTTGTTGTGGTAGTATGTAGTTTTAGCAGTGGAGACATTAGTAGAGAATGAAGCAAGAAGAGACTGATACAGGGTTAGGTCAGTAGCGTTTTTAGTTTTGCGCCACTTCCTCTCTGCCGCCCGGAGTCCAGAGCGATGTTCGCGGAGAACATCAGACAGCCAGGGGGCAGAGGGGGTGGTGCGGGCTGGCCTGGATGTAAGGGGACAGAGGTTGTCTAAGCAGGATGTTAGAGTGGAGCAAAGAGTGTCAGTAGCACTGTTAGTGTCTAGTGCTGAGAACTGAGCAGGTGGAGGGAGTGAGGATGAAACCATAGTGGATAGACGGGAGGGAGAGAGCGAGCGTAGATTACGCCGAAAGGTGATCTGTGGGGGAGTGTGTGTTGTGTCAGGAATCAGTATGAGGTTAAGAGTGATGAGAAAGTGATCTGAGGTGTGCAGTGGAGTAACTAAAGTGTTGTTTGTGGAGCAATAGCGCGTGTAGATAAGGTCCAGATGGTTACCTGATTTGTGAGTAGCTGTAGTAGATACTCGCATGAGGTCAAATGAGGTCAGAAGAGTGGTGAAGTCAGCAGCCTGGGGTTTATCAAGGTGGATGTTGAAGTCACCAAGCAGTACCAGAGGAGTGCCATCCTCAGGGAAGTGAGAGAGGAAAATATCCAATTCCTCTAAGAAGTTACCCAGTTGACCTGGAGGGCGATAAATAACTACAACATGGATTTTAGCAGGATGAGTGATAGTGATTGAGTGTGATTCAAAAGAGCGGTTGCCAGATAAAGATGTAATGGGCTCAAATTTCCAATCATTTGAGATGAGCAAACCAGTACCTCCACCCCTCCCAATCGGGCGAGGGGTGTGTGAAAAAGTGAAATTATTTGAGAGAGCTGCAGGAGTGGCAGTGTCTTCTGGTTTAATCCAGGTTTCAGTTAGAGCCATGAGACTGAGATGTGAATGAGTGGAAAAAGATGAAATAAAGTCTACTTTGTTTACAGCAGACTGGCAATTCCACAGACCAATTGGAATGGACATTAATGTAGTAGAGGAAATAGGTACACTACGCAGATTATTAGGATTACGGTGTGTAGAACGTGCTGAGCGTGACTTGCGGGTGTTTGTGGTAATAGTAGCGATTTGGAAGCACATCGTGAATACGGGTCAGAGAACCAAACAGATAACAACAAGCAAAACACAAAAGTGGACAAAGTAGAAGGAAAGCTATGCTCAAGTGCCTTGTCGTGTCCTTGCTCGAGTGGAGTCGCGCAGAGTAGAGTCGAATGGTCTTTACACTCCTCGGTCTTCACACGAGGGCTGCCGCTTCCGCTGCCGCGGAGAACCGCTCACTTATACTCACGTTAATTGTCCTTATTGAATACAAATGTAAAAAAAAAAAAAAAAAAAAAAAATTCAAACCTTTTTTAGACCTGTAAGCTACTTATTTGAATCAGAAGGGAAGTCAATGAGTGAGTGACTTTTTGACCTTTGGGACAAAAATTTGTTCAATAGGTCAAATATGGACTTTGTAC
The DNA here is from genome assembly GCF_949357685.1 of Gobio gobio. Lineage (NCBI taxonomy): Eukaryota > Metazoa > Chordata > Actinopteri > Cypriniformes > Gobionidae > Gobio > Gobio gobio. Next base: position 18,926,717 of record NC_137100.1, read on the forward strand.
AGCCATAATATGTAAAAAGAAAAAAAACATTTTTAACCTTTTGTAGACCCTTTAGCTAATTATTGGAACCAGAAGGAAAGTCAATGAGTGACTTTTTGACCTTTGGGACAAAAATGTGTTCACTAGGTCAAATATGGACTTCTTGTACAGCCATAATATGTAAAAAAACAAAAAAACAAAAAACAACAACAACAACAAAAATTCAAACCTTTTTTAGACCTGTAAGCTACTTATTTGAATCAGAAGGGTAGTCAATGAGTGAGTGACTTTTTGACCTTTGGGACAAAAATTTGTTCAATAGGTCAAATATGGACTTTGTACAGCCATAATATGTAAAAAGAAAAAAAACATTTTTAACCTTTTGTACACCCTTTAGCTACTTATTGGAACCAGAAGGAAAGTCAATGAGTGACTTTTTGACCTTTGGGACAAAAATTTGTTCAGTAGGTCAAATATGGACTTCTTGTACAGCCATAATATGTAAAGAAAAAAAAAAAGGAAAAAAAAAATTAACCTTTTGTAGACCTTTTAGCTACTTATTGGAACCAGAAGGAAAGTCAAGGAGTGACTTTTTGACCTTTGGAAAAAAAATGTGTTCAGTAGGTCAAATATGGACTTCTTGTACAGCCATAATATGTAAAAAAAACAAAAAACAACAACAACAACAACAAATTCAAACCTTTTGTAAACCCTTTAGCTACTTATTGGAACCAGAAGGAAAGTCGATGAGTGACTTTTTGACCTTTGGGACAAAAATTTGTTCAGTAGGTCAAATATGGACTTCTTGTACAGCCATAATATGTAAAAAAAAAAAAAAAAAAAAAAAAAATTAACCTTTTGTAGACTTTTTAGATACTTATTGGAACCAGAAGGAAAGTCAAGGAGTGACATTTTGACCTTTGGAAAAAAAATGTGTTCAGTAGGTCAAATATGGACATCTTGTACAGCCATAATATGTAAAAAATAAAATAAAAATAAAATAAAAAAATTAACCTTTCCTAGACCTTTAAGCTACTTATTGGAACCAGAAGGAAAGTCAAGGAGTGACTTTTTGACCTTTGGAAAAAAAAATTGTTCAGAAGGTCAAATATGGACTTCTTGTACAGCCATAATATGTAAAAAAAAAAAAAAAAAAAAAAAAAAAAAAAATCAAACCTTTTTTAGACCTGTAAGCTACTTATTGGAATCAGAAGGGAAGTCAATGAGTGAGTGACTTTTTGACCTTTGGGACAAAAACTTGTTCAGTAGGTCAAATATGGACTTTGTACAGCCATAATATGTAAAAAGAAAAACATTTTTTTAACCTTTTGTAGACCCTTTAGCTACTTATTGGAACCAGAAGGAAATTCAAGGAGTGGCTTTTTGACATTTGGGACAAAAATTTGTTCAGTAGGTCAAATATGGACTTCTTGTACAGCCATAATATGTATAAAAAAATAAAATAAAATAAAAATTAACCTTTTGTAGACCTTTTAGCTACTTATTGGAACCAGAAGGAAAGTCAAGGAGTGACTTTTTGACATTTGGGACAAAAATTTGTTCAGTAGGTCAAATATGGACTTCTTGTACAGCCATAATATGTAAAAAAAAAAAAAAAAAAAAAATTACCTTTTGTAGACCTTTTAGATACTTATTGGAACCAGAAGGAAAGTCAAGGAGTGACTTTTTGACATTTGGGACAAAAATTTGTTCAGTAGGTCAAATATGGACTTCTTGTACAGCCATAATATGTAAAAAAAAAAAAAAAAATTAACTTTTGTAGACCTTTTAGATACTTATTGGAACCAGAAGGAAAGTCAAGGAGTGACATTTTGACCTTTGGAAAAAAAATGTGTTCAGTAGGTCAAATATGGAATTCTTGTACAGCCATAATATGTAAAAAAAAAAAAAAAAAAAAATCTAACCTTTTTAGACCTGTACGCTACTTATTGGAATCAGAAGGGAAGTCTATAAGTATGTATAGTGAATTAGTGTGTATGGACTCTTAGTCCAAAAACATGTTCAGTAGGTCAAATATGGACTTCTTGTACAGCCATAATATGTAAAAAGAAAAACATTTTTTTAACCTTTTGTAGACCCTTTAGCTACTTATTGGAACCAGAAGGAAATTCAATGAGTGACTTTTTGACATTTGGGACAAAAATTTGTTCAGTAGGTCAAATATGGACTTCTTGTACAGCCATAATATGTATAAAAAATAAAATAAAATAAAAATTAACCTTTTTTAGACCTTTTAGCTACTTATTGGAACCAGAAGGAAAGTCAAGGAGTGACTTTTTGACATTTGGGACAAAAATTTGTTCAGTAGGTCAAATATGGACTTCTTGTACAGCCATAATATGTAAAAAAAAAAAAAAAAAAAAAAAAAAAAAAAAATTACCTTTTGTAGACCTTTTAGATACTTATTCGAACCAGAAGGAAAGTCAAGGAGTGACATTTTGACCTTTGGAAAAAAAATGTGTTCAGTAGGTCAAATGTGGAATTCTTGTACAGCCATAATGTGTAAAAAAAAAAAAAAAAAAAAAAATCTAACCTTTTTAGACCTGTACGCTACTTATTGGAATCAGAAGGGAAGTCTATAAGTATGTATGGTGAATTAGTGTGTATGGACTCTTAGTCCAAAAACATGTTCAGTAGGTCAAATATGGACTTCTTGTACAGCCATAATATGTTAAAAAAAATAATAATAATAATAATAAAATAAAAAAATTAACCTTTCGTAGACCTTTTAGCTACTTATTGGAACCAGAAGGAAAGTCAAGGAGTGACTTTTTGACCTTTGGAAAAAAAATTTGTTCAGAAGGTCAAATATGGACTTCTTGTACAGCCATAATATGTAAAAAAAAAATAAAAAAAAAATATTCAAACCTTTTTTAGACCTGTAAGCTACTTATTGGAATCAGAAGGGAAGTCAATGAGTGAGTGACTTTTTGACCTTTGGGACAAAAATTTGTTCAGTAGGTCAAATATGGACTTTGTACAGCCATAATATGTAAAAAGAAAAAAAACATTTTTAACCTTTTGTAGACCCTTTAGCTACATATGCCGCGTTTCCACCGCAGGAACTTTACCCCGGAACCAGGAACTTTGGGGGGGAACTCGGTGTGTTTCGACCGCAGGAACCAGGGTCTAAATGAAGTTCCGGGTAAATATTTCCCCCTCCAAACGGCCCTGCTTGCGAGGTGGGACTTTTGAAAAGTTCCCGAACTTTCGGGGGTGGGACTTGGGCGCTGAACATGCTGATTGGTTGAGCTCTCGCAGCTATTTTTTTTTTCCACCGCCATATTTACGAGTCTTTTGCGAGGTGAGTTCTGTGGGTTTTGCGTTCAGTAAATATTTTTTTTTGCAACAATGGAGTTCAACAATAAATTCGACCGATGGACCGACGACGAGGTTCAGGCTTTATTGAGCATATATGCGGAGGAGGACATCCAGCGGGAACTGGAAACGGCGACCCGTAATGAAAAGGTATACCTGAAGATATCGACTCGGTTCCAGTCACACTGGAAAACAGTGCAGAGAGAAGTTGAAGAAATTAAGACAAGATTACAAGAAATTAAAGGATCATAACAACCGGAGCGGTTCCGACCGGCGTATCAACAAGTGGTATGACCGCCTGGACGCGTTGCTGGGACACAGACCGTCCTTTTCTAGGGCAGCGGTAACGAAAGACTCGGCTAGTGCGTTGTTGGAAACCATCCAGGAATCCGAGTGGGTTGAAGGTAAATATATCATCTTGGTATCATCTATTAAACTCGTTGCAGTGTTTAAACACGTTGCAGTAACTTTTTTCAACGTGCTTTTCCAGACATAACGAGTGGCCCTGATGAATCGCAGGCAACGGAGACCAGCGTGTTTTCCCCCGGGGTCACCAGTACGTTATAAAGCTGACAAAAATGTGTATATATTTAAAAACTGATGTGTAATCCTTAATGGTTTTGTTGTTTTTAATTGTAAACTTAAATTGCCCATGATAAAATTTGCACACTGGGCATTGTTCAAGCTGGCCAAACAATTGTTCATTATTTGTAGTGAAAACACTTTAAATAATTAATTGATGGTTTCTATTGTTTCATGGTTGCCTTGTGTATTAATTTCCATGTGTTTCTGTGCAAGTTTTCTACTTAGGGAAAAGGAAAAAGGACTGTGACTTTTTTGATGCACTGAGGGACATGGGCCGGGCCGTCCTGCAGCATGGACAAGAACAGCCTGACCAATATATGCAGCTGTTACTGGAGAGCCAGGCCGAGGAGAGATGAGGAGGCAAGAGCTGGCATTCCACCAGTCAGAAGCGGAAGAAAGCAGAGGGACTTTCAGACCGGGTTTCTGTCTGTTCTTGGACAGTTTGTCCAGTCGTTCAAGAAGTAGCCACAATGACCAGCCGCTTGAATGAAGCATTTGCACTACCACACTTGTACTTTATATATTGTACATGTTGGCACAGCTCTTGGACAGGTTACTGAAAAATACACTTTTTTTTTTATATTGTTGTTTTCACATTTTATATTTTCATTTTATTGTTCTAGTAATTTATTTGTCTTTGCACACTTTTATTTTAATTTTGTAAGAACTAATCTGTCTAAAATAAAGTCAAATGTGTAAAATGTCACTGTGTCTTTAATTTCCACATTCTAACTATATAACCACTTTCTAATTGTATTCATATAGTGTAGGAAGCAAATAAAAGGGCTGCTGCTCGCAAGTCTTTCTGAATATGCACATAAACATATCTAGAAAACCCAAATATTATATTTTTAAATGTATAACTATGTGAATGTAGTATAATAACTTATAACCACAACTTAAGTGAAGCCATAAGTGTGGTCCTGCTTCATTTCAAATTTGAGGAAGAAGACTCTAAAATTATGCATTTAATGAAGCATATTGTAATACTAGTCATGTGAATTTTTTTTTTTGTGAATGTTAAGAGATGTTATTGTGATAAAAAATAAAATACTTGCAGTCTAGTACCTAATCTTTCAACTGCTTAATTCAGTCCATTGTTTTCATTCAATTAACTTTTCACACATCTGTCATGACTGAAACCTCATTATACTTTTATAGAAAATGTTTTGTTTTGGAATTGAGCTATTACAACACATTCAGATTTTGGATTGCCCATCATCCCATTTTGCATTAAAATGGTCAAACCAGGTGAAAGTGCACGTTTAAATAAACAGTGTTGGTAATGTGTGTACATAATCAGCAAAAGCAGCGCTGCTTGCATCACCTACACATGTTATTGTTGCAGACAGTATCGCGCAAAAGTGATTACTGTCCGTCGGTAACTGGGAGGAGCAGTCGCGCGCATTCCCACGTCACCGGACTAATTTGCCTAATCTCCCCGGTACTTTAGACCGCGGTGGAAACGCAGATTGTAGCAGGTCTGGGGGAGAAAAAGTTCCTGGGAAAAAAGTTCCTGGTACAAATAGTTCCGGGTAATTTCGGTGGAAACGCGGCTTTATTGGAACCAGAAGGAAATTCAATGAGTGACTTTTTGACATTTGGGACAAAAATTTGTTCAGTAGGTCAAATATGGACTTCTTGTACAGCCATAATATGTATAAAAAAAAAATAAAATAAAAAATTAACCTTTTGTAGACCTTTTAGCTACTTATTGGAACCAGAAGGAAAGTCAAGGAGTGACTTTTTGACCTTTGGAAAAAAAATTTGTTCAGAAGGTCAAATATGGAATTCTTGTACAGTCATAATATGTAAAAAAAAAAAAAAAAAAAAAAAAAAAAAAAAATTCAAACCTTTTTTAGACCTGTAAGCTACTTATTGGAATCAGAAGGGAAGTCAATGAGTGAGTGACTTTTTGACATTTGGGACAAAAATTTGTTCAGTAGATCAAATATGGACTTCTTGTACAGCCATAATATGTAAAAAAAAAAAAAAAAAAAAATTAACCTTTTGTAGACCTTTTAGATACTTATTGGAACCAGAAGGAAAGTCAAGGAGTGACATTTTGACCTTTGGAAAAAAAATGTGTTCAGTAGGTCAAATATGGAATTCTTGTACAGCCATAATATGTAAAAAAAAAAAAAAAAAATCTAACCTTTTTAGACCTGTACGCTACTTATTGGAATCAGAAGGGAAGTCTATAAGTATGTATAGTGAATTAGTGTGTATGGACTCTTAGTCCAAAAACATGTTCAGTAGGTCAAATATGGACTTCTTGTACAGCCATAATATGTAAAAAAAAATTAATAATAAAATAAAAAAATTAACCTTTCGTAGACCTTTTAGCTACTTATTGGAACCAGAAGGAAAGTCAAGGAGTGACTTTTTGACCTTTGGGAAAAAAATTTGTTCAGAAGGTCAAATATGGACTTCTTGTACAGCCATAATATGCAAAAAAAAAAAAAAAAAAAAAAAATTCAAACCTTTTTTAGACCTGTAAGCTACTTATTGGAATCAGAAGGGAAGTCAATGAGTGAGTGACTTTTTGACCTTTGGGACAAAAATTTGTTCAGTAGGTCAAATATGGACTTTGTACAGCCATAATATGTAAAAAGAAAAAAAACATTTTTAACCTTTTGTAGACCCTTTAGCTACTTATTGGAACCAGAAGGAAATTCAATGAGTGACTTTTTGACATTTGGGACAAAAATTTGTTCAGTAGGTCAAATATGGACTTTGTACAGCCATAATATGTAAAAAGAAAACATTTTTTTAACCTTCTGTAGACCCTTTAGCTACTTATTGGAACCAGAAGGAAATTCAATGAGTCACTTTTAGACATTTGGGACAAAAATTTGTTCAGTAGGTCAAATATGGACTTCTTGTACAGCCATAATATGTAAAAAAAAAAAAAAAAAAAAAAAAAAATTCAAACCTTTTTTAGACCTGCAAGCTACTTATTTGAATGAATCAGAAGGGAAGTCAATGAGTGAGTGACTTTTTGACCTTTGGGACAAAAATTTGTTCAGTAGGTCAAATATGTACTTTGTTCAGCCATAAAATGTAAAAAAAAAAAAAAAATTCAAACCTTTTTTTAGACCTGTAAGCTTCTTATTGTAATCAGAAGGGAAGTCAATGAGTGAGTGACTTTTTGACCTTTGGGACAAAAATTTGTTCAATAGGTCAAATATGGACTTTGTACAGCCATAATATGTAAAAAAAAAAAAACATTTTTAACCTTTTGTAGACCCTTTAGCAACTTATTGGAACCAGAAGGAAAGTCAATGAGTGACTTTTTGACCTTTGGGACAAAAATGTGTTCACTAGGTCAAATATGGACTTCTTGTACAGCCATAATATGTAAAAAAAAAAACAAAAAAAAAAAAAACAACAACAACAAAAAAAATTCAAACCTTTTTTAGACCTGTAAGCTACTTATTTGAATCAGAAGGGTAGTCAATGAGTGAGTGACTTTTTGACCTTTGGGACCAAAATTTTTTCAATAGGTCAAATATGGACTTTGTACAGCCATAATATGTAAAAAGAAAAAAAACATTTTTAACCTTTTGTACACCCTTTAGCTACTTATTGGAACCAGAAGGAAAGTCAATGAGTGACTTTTTGACCTTTGGGACAAAAATTTGTTCAGTAGGTCAAATATGTACTTTGTTCAGCCATAATATGTAAAAAAAAAAAAAAAAAAAAAAAAATCTAACCTTTTTAGACCTGTACGCTACTTATTGGAATCAGAAGGGAAGTCTATAAGTATGTATAGTGAATTAGTGTGTATGGACTCTTAGTCCAAAAACATGTTCAGTAGGTCAAATATGGACTTCTTGTACAGCCATAATATGTAAAAAAAAAAAAAAAAAAAAAAAAAAATTCAAACCTTTTTTAGACCTGTAAGCTACTTATTGGAATCAGAAGGGAAGTCAATGAGTGAGTGACTTTTTGTCCTTTGGGACAAAAATTTGTTCAGTAGGTCAAATATGGACTTTGTACAGCCATAATATGTAAAAAGAAAAAAAACATTTTTAACCTTTTGTAGACCCTTTAGCTACTTATTGGAACCAGAAGGAAATTCAATGAGTGACTTTTTGACATTTGGGACAAAAATTTGTTCAGTAGGTCAAATATGGACTTCTTGTACAGCCATAATATGTAAAAAAAAAAAAAGAAAAAAAATTAACCTTTTGTAGACCTTTTAGCTACTTATTGGAACCAGAAGGAAAGTCAAGGAGTGACTTTTTGACCTTTGGAAAAAAAAATGTGTTCAGTAGGTCAAATATGGACTTCTTGTACAGCCATAATATGTAAAAAAAACAAAAAAACAACAACAACAAATTCAAACCTTTTGTAGACCCTTTAGCTACTTATTGGAACCAGAAGGAAAGTCGATGAGTGACTTTTTGACCTTTGGGACAAAAATATGTTCAGTAGGTCAAATATGGACTTCTTGCACAGCCATAATATGTAAAAAAAAAAAAAAAAAAAAAATTCAAACCTTTTTTAGACCTGTAAGCTACTTATTGGAATCAGAAGGGAAGTCAATGAGTGAGTGACTTTTTGACCTTTGGGACAAAAATTTGTTCAGTAGGTCAAATATGGACTTTGTACAGCCATAATATGTAAAAAGAAAAAAAACATTTTTAACCTTTTGTAGACCCTTTAGCTACTTATTGGAACCAGAAGGAAATTCAATGAGTGACTTTTTGACATTTGGGACAAAAATTTGTTCAGTAGGTCAAATATGGACTTCTTGTACAGCCATAATATGTATAAAAAAAAAATAAAATAAAAAATTAACCTTTTGTAGACCTTTTAGCTACTTATTGGAACCAGAAGGAAAGTCAAGGAGTGACTTTTTGACCTTTGGAAAAAAAATTTGTTCAGAAGGTCAAATATGGAATTCTTGTACAGTCATAATATGTAAAAAAAAAAAAAAAAAAAAAAAAAAAAAAAAAATTCAAACCTTTTTTAGACCTGTAAGCTACTTATTGGAATCAGAAGGGAAGTCAATGAGTGAGTGACTTTTTGACATTTGGGACAAAAATTTGTTCAGTAGATCAAATATGGACTTCTTGTACAGCCATAATATGTAAAAAAAAAAAATAAAATAAAAA